>NC_069500.1:254453961-254486461 GCF_027579735.1 Bombina bombina
AATCATCAATTTGTCCTCTACTGGTTTGACTGATGGGGAAATGGAGGTACTTAGTCTGGGCTTAGGTTATGTCCCCACTAAAAAGTTTAATCTTTTCGACACCATTGTCGATGTTAATAAGCTAATCAGAAATCTAACACTAAAAAAGTTCTTTTGGGACAAGAATTCAGACGGTACCTCTATACCCCCCTCAGACTCATCATTATGTTCCACCTAAGAACACATATATGACATAGTGAATTTTCATGAAGTATGTGATATACTTAGCCTGCAAGATCTAAGTGTTGAGACATACATGGATTCACAGACCTTAAAATCGTTACATGTTGGTTATAAACCAAAATCAGTGTTCTACCCCACTCGTGAAAGGGGACCTTTTTTAGAAGCCTTTCACAAAAGGGTAGAACATGATCTGATTACACTCTATAATAATCCGAAACATACCTACCCTAATTTAACATCATTACAGAAAGAGGCTTTAGATAAATTAAAATCTAGACAAGACATTACTATAAAAGACTCAGATAAGGGAGGTAGTATAGTGGTTTTGGATAGATCATATTACATAGAGGAGGCTCACAGACAATTATATGATAGGGATGTCTATCAAATTTTGCACTCTGATCCCACAGAACTGTTTAAAACCAAGTTATGGAGTCTTTTGGACGATGGCCTGGAGGAGGGGGTCATAGATCAGGACACCTTGAATTTTTTATATGTTTCTAATCCAGTTGTAGCTATATTTCACCACCTCCCTAAGGTTCATAAATCCTTGAAGGAGGTGAAAGGGAGACCTATAGTCTCGGGCATTGGATCACTATTTGAGCAGCTTTCTAGCTGGATTGACTCCCTTCTCCAGCCCATCGTCCTACAGATCCCATCTTATCTACGTGATACCAAGCACCTCCTTAATTGTCTCAAACAAGTGGTTTGGAATAAGGATTGCTCTTGGTTGACAATTGACGTGGTTGGTCTGTACTCGGCCATTCCGCATGATCAAGGGCTTGAGGCAGTAAAATGTCTTTTAGATCAACTGAGTAATTATGATGATACACTCAAGGAGTTTATAGTAAAAGCACTAGACTTTCTCCTACATCATAATTACTTTAAATTTGAAAATGAGTATTTCCTCCAGAGACGTGGGACTGCCATGGGTGCCAAATTTGCACCGTCATATGCGAACATCTTCATGGCTTGGTGGGAGCGGTCCCACGTCTATGGTGAGGAAAACCCATATCGTAACTGCATTAGCACATATAAACGATACATTGATGATCTTTTGATCATCTGGACTGGCACAGAGGATCAGAAATCTGATTTTGTGTCTTTCATCAATCAGAATGAAGCAGGATTGGAATTTACCTACCAATCGGATACCTACCTGACAACATATTTAGATCTAACCCTAACAGGTGATGCTGAAAAGGGCCAGGTGATAACGAACCTGTAATGTAAACCTATCTCATGCAACAAAATTTTGCATGCAAATAGCAACCATCCCAGACATACTGGTTTTGGGATAGCAAAGGGACAGTTTACACGCTTGAAGCGTAACTGCACAAAAGAAACTGATTTTGAGACGAATAGTGAGATACTGACCACTCAACTCCTAGAAAGAGGATATTCAAAGAAGGTTGTCAATAGGGCCCTATTGGAGGTAAAAAGCATTGACAGGCCAATGATGTTGTCAACTAATTACAACTCTGCTAGGGGCAACAGTTTTGATAAATCCAAACCCCTTTTTACAACCACCTATAGCTCTCAATATAGGGAAATTTGTGCAATAATAACCAAACATCTCCCTATACTTACGGCAGAGGATAGTCTCAAAGACTACGTGCAATCTGGGTGCAATTTTGTAGCCAAAAGAGGATGCACTCTAGGGAACATGCTATCACCAAGTATGCTAAAGAAAAAGCCAGGTACAAGTAGTTGGTTACATGTTAAAGGGCATTATAAATGTCACTTTAACAAATGCATAGCCTGTGGCTGTACTCGTGTAACAAAAAATTTTCAATCCATGGCTACACAGAGAGTCTATTTCTTAAAGAATTGTACCAATTGCCGCACATATAATGTTATTTATCTGGTGGACTGCACATCCTGTAAAAAACAGTATGTAGGTTGTTCCACCAGAGAGGCACGTACACAAATCCGTTAACATCTCAACAATATCGAAAATGGGATTGAATGCTCAGACCTAGCACGACATTTTATCCATAAACATGGCAAAAATGTAAATAGCTTTCAATGGCAGGTCATTGAGCAAGTTAGGACCCCAGATAGAGGAGGTGACATATCCAGTAGGCTTCTATATCAAGAGGCATACTGGATATTTCAACTCAGAACTAGGAGACCAGAAGGTTTTAACATCGAAGGTGATGTCATTAACCTCTGGCAATGAAGTTGAACATTAGAATTAACTTGAATTCACCAGATAACTAGCTGGCTTCTAATTGTTGAAGTTTATACCCCACTAGGATTGTCTTCACTCAATGATAAAACTCAATTATGTTTAGAATACACATCAATAGGCCTATAGTGAATCTAACACCTCAATTGTATTGATTACATTTATATTTCTATAGTAGGTAGTCCTCTTTTTTCACATTAAATACGAATGTTATGAAAAAGCCATAGACATAGCTATTAGAATGTGCACTTGTGATGTTGTTGTTCCAATGTTGTGACATGTAATTTGTTTTATATATCTATCTCCATAGCTGGATATTCTTTATGCCCAGCTCAATTTTCTCATATAAATCATTGCACCTTTATTAAAGTGCATGTCCCTTTAAATAAATTTTATAACTTATAATCTGGATTGACTCCCAAAGTGAGTCAATATTTATTATTCCATTTATACTTATAGCTTGATGCCCCTTTATTTGGTTTAACATTCACATGTAAATCAACTTTTGGAATAACGAGAGATATGCCAGCATATGCTACTCACACACTCTACTTGAATTAAATAGCCTTACTTTAATTATGGTTATGGTAACTAATGTTTCAATATACGGGGGTATGTCCCTTTAACTATGCAGCTTTCCTCCCCTTCATATTTAAACACTCAGTGACAGTGAGTTATATATACTGGTTGTTATATCTATTTTTGCATACTCCCCTCATTGCATCTTTTTCTTATATGATGTAAATCTTGTACAGTATAGAATTTGTCTTCACCTCATGTTTGTTATTTACATAGTAGTATCTCAGTACAATATATGAATGCATTTTCGTTAATTATGTTCAGCTGGGGCTTTGTTTTTTCAGTCACGGGGCTATTTAAGCTCAGTGTCTGCTTTCACAAAGTGTGTCTATGAGTAAGGCTAACATGTACCCGAAACGCGTAAGACAACCCAGCCTTTCAATTTTATGCTCACTCTGTTTTTATAGCTTTTCTCACTTGGTTTCCAATAAAATTATGAACTTTTAAAATTCTACAGTGCATGGAGACTCGCCTGTTTTTTTGCACCTTAAGCTTATGTATAGGTCAAAAGCAGATGGTTTCCAAAGCGTAATGCGGTGGCATAGACAGTGCTTAGTCACATGCATAAAAGTCCGCTTGTTAAAACATAAATCATACACAACTTCCAAATTTGATTAAATGCAGCCAAGCGTATCCTTAGAGTATACTTGTTATCAAAGGGTTAAGCATAGAACACATGCATAAGACAGCACGCAGCCAGCTCTGGCAATATTCAGCAAATCTGCAAAGCATCCTATATATGGAGACACCATATGAGACCGGGTATTGAAAGACTCGAAAGCCAACAGCTCACCAACACAGGCTTCACGCCTCTTGCTCACCAGACCAGGCTAGTAATTCTTCAGGCGGTATCGAGCTGCCCCTCCGTCTCCGCTTGTCTCCAGTCAAATACACACGCTGCTCCGTCTAGCATGTAATTGAAGCTGTCACACACCTCCCAGGTGAGAAATGGTTGTTGTCCTCTACCTTTCCAGGAACGTCACCTTCACGCTACGCGCGTTTCACCCGTAATGAGATTGAATAGGGCTTTCTCAAGCGTCATGTGCTTTGTTGCTAGATAGCAACTTTTATAGGCTAATATTGATTGCTATAATGTGCTATATAGATTATGTCCTTCTCCTATGGACTGGAACAGGGGATGATTTACATTTATTTATGCAAATGTTAAACAAAAATTCCTTTAACCTTAAATTTACATATGAATACAGTGATACTGAATTGACATTTTTGGACTTAAATATTAAGAAGGATGGCAATACCTTGATCACTGAATCTTATAGGAAACCCACTTCCGCTAATACCCTGTTATTGGCTAGTAGCCATCATCCAAAGAGTCTGGTGGAATTCATCCCCATTGGGCAGTTTCTTAGACATAGGAGAAAATGCTCGACGGATGATGGATTCAAAACTCAAGCAGAGGATCAAACAAAGAGATTCTTAGCAAGAGGCTATTCAAATAAATGTATAAAAGAAGGCTATAAGAGAGCCAAGGCAACTGACAGAGACAGTTTACTTTATAAAGATAAGGAATATAGAAAACAAATTGTAAGGTATACATCAGTATATAATGATAGATGGCAAGATATAAGAGCAATATTAAGAAAACATTGGAATTTATTGACTTTGGATCCAGAGGTTAAACAGATTGTAGGTGAATACCCCTCATTAACGGCTAGAAAAGCTCCTTCATTAAAAGATAAGTTGGTAATGAGTCATTATGTTAGTAACAACCCAAAAGAAAATTGGTTGGGAAAGAAAGCAAAAGAGAATGGTTCATTTATTTACAAAAAATGTATAATTTGTAAGTTTATGATCAAAAGTAATAAAATTGTCAACTTAGAAGGAAAAAAAAAATCTCAAATTCTTGCTCCCACTCTCTAAATCTATGAATCATGAAAAATTCGTATATTGGATAAATATGTAAATAATATCTTAATGTTGTTATTTAAAATTAAGTTTTTTATTTTAATTTATATGTAAGTGATCCGGAGCTGTTATTTCACCTTATAGCAATCAATATTAGCCTATGAAAAGTTGCTATCTAGCAACAAAGCACACGACGCTTGAGAAAGCCCTATTCAATCTCATTACGGGTGAAACGCGCGTAGCGTGAAGGTGACGTTCCTGGAAAGGTAGAGGACGTCAACCGTTTCTCACTTGGCAGGTGTGTGACCGCTTCAATTACATGCTAGATGGAGCAGCGTGTGTATCTGACTGGAGACAAGCGGAGACGGAGGGGCAGCTCGATACCGCCTGAAGAATTACTAGCCTGGTCTGGTGAGCAAGAGGCGTGAAGCCTGTGTTGGTGAGCTGTTGACTTTCGAGTCTTTCAATACCCGGTCTCATATGGTGTCTCCATATACAGGATGCTTTGCAGATTTGCTGAATATTGCTAGAGCTGGCTGCGTGCTGTCTTATGCATGTGTTCTATGCTTAACCCTTTGATAACAAGTATACTCTAAGGATATGCTTGGCTGCATTTAATCAAATTTGGAAGTTGTGTATGATTTATGTTTTAACGGTGTCTATGCCACCGCATTACGCTTTGGAAACCATCTGCTTTTGACCTATACATAAGCTTGACAGTAAAATGGGATGTCTGTCAATTACTACGGACTTTATACATATATTCAATTTTTGATTTATACAGCTGTCTTATAAATGTATGCTCATAATTTATATGTATTAGCATGATGCTTCTTTAGGGCTATGCATGATATAGTTGTTTATTGGTATCAAGATTTTTGTAGATACTTAGATTTGCCGTTTATGTTACTCTGCTGTTAATATTGTATCCCTTTTCTAGGTTGATTTATTTATTTTTGTACTATTAGTCAGCAGTACATATACGGCAATTGTTCAACTTTGGTCACATATCCCCCGGGGGGTTTCTAGGATTGCTTTATTTTGTCAATGCTATATATGTGTGTTCAATACTGCTATTCCTTATAGAGGATTTTTTTTATTTAATAAATTGCCCTTTTTTTTACTTCAAGCAGCAGTTGCCGTGTGATCATTCACAGTCCTTTTTCAATGTATTATTTGGTCTATATATTAGTAGTGTTGGATTAACTCATCTTTTTTCATTCTTATTTGGACATTATATATATATATATATATATATATATATATATATATATATATATATATATATATATATATATATATATATATATATATATATATACACATATACACAGGTATACCTCACTTTACAGCGTTTCGCTAATACAGCGCTTTGTGGAGCTGAAGTTCATCCTCCAGTGATTTTGAAACAGTGCTGTAATTATCGTGAGATTGCAAGAAAAGTGACTGGCACCATTTTGTTATGATTAGTTCACTCTGTTTACAGCATTACAGTGCAATCTGTGTCTCGGTGCTATAGTCTGGCAAATTTTACTACAGTAATTGTCACTATTTTACAGGTACAGTATTTATTTAATACTGTGCTTTGCTAGTGTTAAACTAAACCTAGCACTATTGCACCCCTAATATATGTTAGTTCAAACATGTTTTCAAGTTTTTAAACACACTGGCAAGTGAAAAGAAAGCTAAAACTGCCTTGTTTCACTTTACAGCGGGGCTCCGGTCCCTAACCCGCTGTATGAGCCGGGTATACCTATATGTATGTATATATATATATATATATATATATATATATATATATATATATATATATATATATATATATATATATATACACATACATATATATACATATACATATACATATATATATATATATATATATATATATATATATATATATATATATATACACATATACATACATACAGGGAGTGCAGAATTATTAGGCAAGTTGTATTGTTGAGGATTAATTTTATTATTGAACAACAACCATGTTCTCAATGAACCCAAAAAACTCATTAATATCAAAGCTGAATAGTTTTGGAAGTAGTTTTTAGTTTACTTTTAGTTATAGCTATTTTAGGGGGATATCTGTGTGTGCAGGTGACTATTACTGTGCATAATTATTAGGCAACTTAACAAAAAACAAATATATACCCATTTCAATTATTTATTTTTACTAGTGAAACCAATATAACATCTCAACATTCACAAATATACATTTCTGACATTCAAAAACAAAACAAAAACAAATCAGTGACCAATATAGCCACCTTTCTTTGCAAGGACACTCAAAAGCCTGCCATCCATAGATTCTGTCAGTGTTTTGATATGTTCACCATCAACATTGCGTGCAGCAGCAACCACAGCCTCCCAGACACTGTTCAGAGAGGTGTACTGTTTTCCCTCCTTGTAAATCTCACATTTGATGATGGACCACAGGTTCTCAATGGGGTTCAGATCAGGTGAACAAGGAGGCCATGTCATTAGATTTTCTTCTTTTATACCCTTTCTTGCCAGCCACGCTGTGGAGTACTTGGACGCGTGTGATGGAGCATTGTCCTGCATGAAAATCATGTTTTTCTTGAAGAATGCAGGCTTCTTCCTGTACCACTGCTTGAAGAAGGTGTCTTCCAGAAACTGGCAGTAGGACTGGGAGTTGAGCTTGACTCCATCCTCAACCCGAAAAGGCCCCACAAGCTCATCTTTGATGATACCAGCCCAAACCAGTACTCCACCTCCACCTTGCTGGCGGGAGTCGGACTGGAGCTCTCTGCCCTTTACCAATCCAGCCACGGGCCGATCCATCTGGCCCATCAAGACTCACTCCCATTTCATCAGTCCATAAAACCTTAGAAAAATCAGTCTTGAGATATTTCTTGGCCCAGTCTTGACGTTTCAGCTTGTGTGTCTTGTTCAGTGGTGGTCGTCTTTCAGCCTTTCTTACCTTGGCCATGTCTCTGAGTATTGCACACCTTGTGCTTTTGCGCACTCCAGTGATGTTGCAGCTCTGAAATATGGCCAAACTGGTGGCAAGTGGCATCTTGGCAGCTGCACGCTTGACTTTTCTCAGTTCATGGGCAGTTATTTTGTGCCTTGGTTTTTCCACACGCTTCTTGCGACCCTGTTGACTATTTTGAATGAAACGCTTGATTGTTCGATGATCACGCTTCAGAAGCTTTGCAATTTTAAGAGTGCTGCATCCCTCTGCAAGATATCTCACTATTTTTGACTTTTCTGAGCCTGTCAAGTCCTTCTTTTGACCCATTTTGCCAAAGGAAAGGAAGTTGCCTAATAATTATGCACACCTGATATACGGTGTTGATGTCATTAGACCACACCCCTTCTCATTACAGAGATGCACATCGCCTAATATGCTTAATTGGTAGTAGGCTTTCGAGCCTATACAGCTTGGAGTAAGACAACATGCATAAAGAGGATGATGTGGTCAAAATACTCATTTGCCTAATAATTCTGCACACAGTGTATACATACATACACGCACACATATCTCTCTCTCACTCACGTGTGCATTCAAGATAATTCGTTATGATCAGAATACGGAAAAAGCCGGACATACTAATATATGAATTTGCCGCTTTTTTTTTTCCGCATTCAGATTATAAAAAAATTATCTGAATGCACAGGCCTAATATCTATCTATTATATATATATATATATGTATCCTGGTTATGTGGTCATATGACTATGTTGTGCAATCACATAACATTGAGGCTCTAAGCCGTTTATTGGTAGATGTCAAAAGCATCATTCACAGCATGTAAACAGACCAACATGTGGTTAAGTGAGAGGTGATACAAATACAGGCCATGATGTATACAGACCGCAAATATTTGTTGTTTTAAACAGAGTTTTATTTGCATTTTAGAACACAAAAAAATAAATTAAAAAAATAAATTAAAAAAAAAAGGACACAGGGAGAGACGATTGTGACTTACAGGCAGTGAAAAATAGTAATCATTTTATTTAGGAATTCCGGAAGCAATATATTTTCAAAAGTGCACAATAAATTTTTATTATTACCTAATAATATGAATTAAATTCTTTTGAAGTGCAGTGCTTCTATTGAGTTATTATAAGTTTACTCACTTGCACCCTAGTTGATGTTAATTTGTAAAGTAAGAGTGCAGATTCCCTATTCAACAGAACATTTTGCTAGCTGTGTGGGGGCAGTGTAATATTATAACATTTTCTGTTATTTATACATTACTTTCACAATTTAAAAGAAAAGTAAACACCTTGAGATTTTTATATTAAACATTTAGATTTACCTTATTTATTTTGCCCCTTCTCATGTAATTTAGCTCTGAATATTGAGCAATTTCTAATTCTCACAACATAAAAAACACCTGCTGACTTCTTTGGGCTAACCCTGCTACATGTCTCAACAGATAACTGCAAAACAGAGTACGTTATACTATCTTTATAACTGTAGCTAGCCTTGTTATCTGCAGACTAAAGCCCAGATTGGTTCCTCTAAATAAGGCAAATTGTAGGTGGAGTTTGGCTATCGAAAACTAATTGGGGAAAAAAAAAAAAAAAAAACAGGGTTGCCATAATTCTCTTCCACAAAACCAGAACAAAGTGATATTTGACTGGAATGAAGGGGATTGGGGTGAGGAGTAGATTGACAAATAATTAGCACTGCAGAAGAATGATGATGATGATGAATGATGATGAATAATGATGATGATGATGAATGATGATGAATAATGATGATGAATAATGATGATGATGAATGATGATGATGAATGATGATGATGAATGATGATGATGAATGATGATGATGAATGATGATGATGAATGATGATGAATGATGATGATGAATGATGATGATGATGAATGATGATTGATGAATGATGATAGATGATTCTACTATAGTAACAGTTTATTTCTCTTGTAAGGTGTATCCAGTCCACGGATCATCCATTACTTGTGGGATATTCTCCTTCCCAACAGGAAGTTGCAAGAGGATCACCCACAGCAGAGCTGCTATATACCCCCCCCCCTAACTGCCATATCCAGTCATTCTCTTGCAAGCTCTCAACATAGCTGGAGGTAGTAAGAGGAAAGTGGTGTAATATAGTTAGTTTTTTCTTCAATCAAAAGTTTATTGTTTTTAAATGGTACCGGAGTTGTACTATTTTATCTCAGGCAGCATTTAGAAGAAGAATCTGCCTGCGTTTTTCTATGATCTTAGCAGAAGTAACTAAGATCCACTGCTGTTCTCACATATGTCTGAGGAGTGAGGTAACTTCAGAGGGAGAATGGCGTGGAGGTTATCCTGCAATAAGGTATGTGCAGTTTAAGTTTTTCTAGGGATGGAATTTGCTAGAAAAAAGCTGCTGATACCGGATTAATGTAAGTTAAGCCTAAATACAGTAATTTAATAGCGACTAGTATCAGGCTTGCTATCAGAGGTATATACTCTGATTAATGTGCAATATAAAACGTTTGCTGGCATGTTTAATCGGTTTTATATATGCTTTAGTGATAAAACTTGATTTTTGCCTAGAAACAGTTTCCTGAGGCTTTCCACTGTTGTAATATGAGTGGGAGGGGCCTAGTTAAAATTACAGACAGAGACATTCAGCTTCCCTCAGCAGTCCCCTGCATGCTTTAGGACATCTCTGAAAGGCTCAAAAGGCTTCAAAAGTCATATATTGAGGAAGGTAAAGCCACAGTGAAGCTGTGGCAGTTGTTGTGACTGTTTAAAAAAACGTTTTTTTCAATTTGTTAATCCGTTTTATGTATTAAGGGGTTAATCATCCATTTGCAAGTGGGTGCAATGCTCTGCTAACTTGTTACATACACTGTAAAAATTTTGTTAGTTTAACTGCCTTTTTTCACTGTTATTTCAAATTTTAGCAAAATTTGTTTCCCTTAAAAGGCACAGTAACGTTTTTTATATTGCTTGTTTAACTTGATGTAAAGTGTTTTCCAAGCTTGCTAGTCTCATTGCTAGTCTGTATAAACATGTCTGACATAGAGGAAACTCCTTGTTCATTATGTTTAAAAGCCATGGTGGAACCCCATATGAGAATATGTACTAAATGTATTGATTTCACTTTAAACAATAAAGATCAGCTTTTATCTTTAAAAAATGTATCACCAGAGGATTCTGGCGAGGGGGAAGTTATGCCGACTAACTCTCCCCACGTGTCAGACCCTTTGACTCCCGCTCAAGGGACTCACGCTAAAATGGCGCCAAGTACATCAAAGACGCCCATAGCGATTACTTTGCAGGACATGGCGGCAATCATGGATAATACCCTGTCAGCGGTATTAGCCAGACTGCCGGAATTCAGAGGAAAGCGCGATAGCTCTGGGGTTAGACATAGTACAGAGCGTGCAGATGCCTTAAGGCCCATGTCTGATACTGCGTCACAATATGCAGAAGCTGAGGAAGGAGAGCTTCAGTCTGTGGGTGACATTTCTGATTCGGGGAAACCCGATTCAGATATTTCTACTTTTAAATTTAAGCTTGAGAACCTCCGTGTATTGCTTGGGGAGGTGTTAGCAGCTCTGAATGACTGTGACACAATTGCAGTACCAGAGAAATTGTGTAGATTGGATAAATACTATGCAGTGCCGGTGTGTACTGATGTTTTTCCAATACCTAAAAGGTTTACAGAAATCATTAATAAGGAGTGGGATAGACCCGGTGTGCCTTTCCCCCCCCCTCCTATTTTTAGAAAAATGTTTCCAATAGACGCGACCACACGGGACTTATGGCAGACGGTCCCTAAGGTGGAGGGAGCAGTTTCTACTTTATCAAAGCGTACCACTATCCCTGTCGAGGACAGTTGTGCTTTTTCAGATCCAATGGATAAAAAAATTAGAAGGTTACCTTAAGAAAATGTTTATTCAACAAGGTTTTATCCTGCAGACCCTTCCATGCATTGGTCCTGTCACTGCTGCTGCAGCGTTCTGGTTTGAGTCTCTGGAAGAGGCCTTTCGGACAGCTACTCCATTGACTGAAATACTTGACAAGCTTAGAACACTTAAGCTAGCTAATTCTTTTGTTTCTGACGCCATTGTTCATTTGACTAAACTAACGGCTAAGAATTCTGGATTCGCCATCCAGGCGCGTAGGGTGCTATGGCTTAAATCTTGGTCAGCTGACGTGACTTCAAAGTCTAAATTACTCAACATTCCCTTCAAGGGGCAGACCCTATTCGGGCCTGCTTTGAAGGAAATTATTGTTGACATTACTGGAAGTAAGGGTCATACCCTTCCTCAAGACAGGGCCAAATCAAAGGCCAAACAGTCTAATTTTCGTGCCTTTCGAAACTTCAAGGCAGGTGCAGCATCAACTTCCTCTGCTACAAGACAAGAGGGAACTTTTGCTCAATCCAAGCCGGGCTGGAAACCTAACCAGTCCTGGAACAAAGGCAAGCAGGCCAGAAAGCCTGCTGCTGCCTCTAAGACAGCATGAAGGAACGGCCCCTTATCCGGTAACGGATCTAGTAGGGGGCAGACTTTCTCTCTTCGCACAGGGGTGGGCAAGAGATGTTCAGGATCCCTGGGCGTTGGAGATCATATCTCAGGGATATCTTCTGGACTTCAAAGCTTCCCCTCCTCAAGGGAGATTTCACCTTTCGAGATTATCTGTAAACCAGATAAAGAAAGAGGCATTCTTATGCTGTGTGCAAGACCTCCTAGTTATGGGAGTGATCTGTCCAGTTCCACAGTCGGAACAGAGACAGGGTTTTTATTCAAATCTGTTTGTGGTTCCCAAAAAAAGAGGGAACCTTCAGACCCATTTTGGATCTAAAGATCTTAAACAAATTCCTCAGAGTTCCATCGTTCAAAATGGAAACTATTCGGACCATCCTACCTATGATCCAGGAGGGTCAGTACATGACCACAGTGGATTTGAAGGATGCTTACCTTCACATACCGATTCACAAAGATCATCATCGGTTCCTAAGGTTTGCCTTTCTGGACAGGCATTACCAATTTGTGGCTCTTCCCTTCGGGTTAGCTACAGCTCTAAGAATCTTTACAAAGGTTCTGGGATCGCTTCTGGCGGTCCTAAGATCGCGAGGTATATCAGTGGCCCCTTATCTGGACGACATCCTGATACAGGCGTCAAGCTTTAAGATTGCCAAGTCACATACGGACATAGTTCTGGCATTTCTCAGGTCACATGGGTGGAAGGTGAACGAGGAAAATAGTTCTCTATCCCCACTCACAAGAGTCTCCTTCCTAGGGACTCTGATAGATTCTGTAAAAATGAAGAAGATTTACCCGACAGAATCCAGGTTATCAAAGCTTCTAAAATCTTGCCGAGTTCTTCATTCTATTCCGCGCCCTTCGGTGGCTCAGTGTATGGAAGTAATTGGCTTGATGGTAGCGGCGATGGACATAGTGCCATTTGCGCGACTACATCTCAGACCACTGCAACTATGCATGCTCAGTCAGTGGAATGGGGATTACACAGATTTGTCCCCTCTGCTAAATCTGGATCAAGAGACCAGAGATTCTCTTCTCTGGTGGCTATCTCGGGTCCATCTGTCCAAAGGTATGACCTTTCGCAGGCCAGATTGGACAATTGTAACAACAGATGCCAGCCTTCTAGGCTGGGGTGCAGTCTGGAATTCCCTGAAGGCTCAGGGATCGTGGACTCAGGAGGAGAAACTTCTCCCAATAAATATTCTGGAGTTAAGAGCAATATTCAATGCTCTTCTAGCTTGGCCTCAGTTAGCAACCCTGAGGTTCATCAGATTTCAGTCGGACAACATCACGACTGTGGCTTACATCAACCATCAAGGGGGAACCAGGAGTTCCCTAGCGATGTTAGAAGTCTCCAAGATAATTCGCTGGGCAGAGACTCACTCTTGCCACCTATCAGCAATCCATATCCCTGGTGTAGAGAACTGGGAGGCGGATTTTCTAAGTCATCAGACTTTTCATCCGGGGGAGTGGGAACTCCATCCGGAGGTGTTTGCTCAATTGGTTCATCGTTGGGGCAAACCAGAACTGGATCTCATGGCGTCTCGCCAGAACGCCAAGCTTCCTTGTTACGGATCCAGGTCCAGGGACCCAGAAGCGGCACTGATAGATGCTCTAGCAGCGCCTTGGTTCTTCAACCTGGCTTATGTGTTTCCACCGTTTCCTCTGCTCCCTCGACTGATTGCCAAAATCAAACAGGAGAGAGCATCGGTGATCTTGATAGCGCCTGCGTGGCCACGCAGGACCTGGTATGCAGACCTAGTGAACATGTCATCCTTTCCACCATGGACCCTGCCTCTGAGACAAGACCTTCTACTACAAGGTCCTTTCAATCATCCGAATCTAATTTCTCTGAGACTGACTGCATGGAGATTGAACGCTTGATTTTATCAAAGCGTGGCTTCTCCGAGTCAGTCATTGATACCCTTATACAGGCACGAAAGCCTGTCACCAGAAAAATCTACCATAAGATATGGCGTAAATACCTTTATTGGTGTGAATCCAAGAATTACTCATGGAGTAAGGTTAGGATTCCTAGGATATTGTCCTTTCTCCAAGAGGGTTTGGAAAAAGGATTATCAGCTAGTTCTTTAAAGGGACATATTTCTGCTCTGTCTATTCTTTTGCACAAGCGTCTGGCAGAAGTTCCAGACGTTCAATCTTTTTGTCAGGCTTTGGTTAGAATTAAGCCTGTGTTTAAACCTGTTGCTCCCCCATGGAGCTTAAACTTGGTTCTTAACGTTCTTCAAGGGGTTCCGTTTGAACCCCTTCATTCCATTGATATCAAACTTTTATCTTGGAAAGTTCTGTTTTTGATGGCCATTTCCTCGGCTCGGAGAGTCTCTGAGTTATCTGCCTTACAATGTGATTCTCCTTATCTGATTTTCCATTCAGATAAAGTAGTTCTGCGTACAAAACCTGGGTTTTTACCTAAGGTAGTTTCTAACAAGAATATCAATCAAGAGATTGTTGTTCCATCATTGTATCCTAATCCTTCTTCAAAGAAGGAACGCCTTTTACATAATCTGGACGTGGTCCGTGCTTTAAAGTTTTACTTACAAGCTACTAAAGTTTTTCGCCAAACATCTACACTGTTTGTTGTTTACTCTGGACAGAGGAGAGGTCAAAAAGCTTCGGCAACCTCTCTTTCTTTTTGGCTTCGGAGCATAATACGCTTAGCCTATGAGACTGCTGGACAGCAGCCCCCTGAAAGGATTACAGCTCATTCTACTAGAGCTGTGGCTTCCACCTGGGCCTTTAAAAATGAGGCTTTTGTTGAACAGATTTGCAAGGCGGCGACTTGGTCTTCGCTTCATACCTTTTCAAAATTTTACAAATTTGATACTTTTGCTTCTTCGGAGGCTATTTTTGGGAGAAAGGTTCTACAGGCAGTGGTTCCTTCCATTTAAGCCTGCCTTGTCCCTCCCTTCATCCGTGTACTTTAGCTTTGGTATTGGTATCCCACAAGTAATGGATGATCCGTGGACTGGATACACCTTACAAGAGAAAACATAATTTATGCTTACCTGATAAATTTATTTCTCTTGTGGTGTATCCAGTCCACGGCCAGCCCTGTCTTTTTAAGGCAGGTCTAAATTTAAATTTAAACTACAGTCACCACTGCACCCTATGGTTTCTCCTTTCTCGGCTTGTTTCGGTCGAATGACTGGATATGGCAGTTAGGGGCAGTTTTTTTTTTTTTTTTAAAAACTGTGTTTTTCAGACCGCCGCTCTTGCTTTACTGAGCGGGTCTGGTTTTCCCCCTGAGCGGGTCTGGGCAGCTGTCTCGTCACAGCCCGGCCTGATCGCGCCATTACACTCAATGCAGCTCGCTCCCCCTATCAGACAGAGCAGGAGCGAGCTGCATTGAGTGTAATGAAGCGATCGGGCTTGGCTGTGACTAGACAGCTCAGTAGAGCAAGAGCGGCGGTCTGAAAAACCCTCTTTGTTTAATAAAATTTCACCGGCAATATTATGTTGCATAAAGTTTGGCTAAGATCCCCAAGGCAGAACATAGTGCGATCTGCGATAATATCGCAGAAAGTGGAGCCTGCCTGCAGAAAGAATGGCCAGTTCTGTCAAGCACATAATTTTCTTCAACAGTTTTTTTTATTTTTTATTATTATTATTATTATTATTATTATTATTATTGTGCATAGCAACCGGCACAATTTTACTTTCACATTATTGGCTGCTGCTCATGAAATTGATACATTTTTTAGATGCTTTGCTTATAACTTAATTTGTTACTTTTAGCCGCCAGAACGTCTGCTTCTGCGACTGAGGTAAGTGTGCAGCCAGGGATGCGCAATTTATATTGTGGGCGCAAGCACTTCTAACCCTTCTCCTCCCCGCTCAAAGTGTTAGTTAATAGCACAGAGGAAAAACCCCTTGTAACCTTTCTCCTCCTCGGCGTTAATAGCACCGCACAGGAAAAAAAAAAGCGTTATCCCTGCTGCGGTCTGCTTGTGAAGACTGTTGGCTTAACAGAGATGTGTGTGGGCGGAGTTCCGGGAATTGCCGATTCCCATTTTTGATAATCAATCACCATTACCAAATTAGACACACACACAACCAACCGGTATAAGCTTTCACAGAGTCGGTAGTGTTTTAAAAAAAAGAACAGAAGCTAGCGCCCCCCTCTCTATTGAAGCCCACGCCCAGGCTGTAAACATTTTTCTGTGAATGTGCGCCGCAGCGCTAGCTTCAGCCTTCATGTTCTTTTTTTTTTTAAAACACTATCGTCAAAGCTTATACTGGTTGGTTGTGTGTGTGTCTAATTTGGCAATTGATTATCAAAAATGGGAATCGGCAATTACCGGAACTCCGCCCACACACATCTCTTTTAAGCTGTGCGGTGCTATTAACACTTTGAGCCGTGGAGGAGAAGGGTTACAAGGGTTACTTGTAGACAAGGCAGCTGGGGGGGATATGATCTCTAAATGTCTCACCGGTGTTCGGCTCCTGCACACTGACACTCGCCCCTCCCTCCATAGCGCAATGTTTTCTGCGTGATATCATAAAAGCATATAAAGTCACAGGCAGCAGATGTATTATATACCCCCTGGGGCTGTTTGTAAAAGGTAAAAACATACATACAGCCCCAGAGGGTATATAATACATCTGCTGCCTGTGACTTTATATTCTTTTATGATATCACACAGAAAACATAGCACTCCAGTGTCGCGCTATGGAGGGAGGGGCGAGTGTCAGCGTGCAGGAGCCGAACACCGGTGAGACATTTAGAGATCAGATCTCCCCCCCCCCCAGCTGCCTTGTCTGCAAGTAACCCTTGTAACCCTTCTCCTCCACGGCTCAAAGTGTCAATAGCACTGCACAGGAAAAAAAAAAAAAAGCGTTATCCCTGCTGCGGTCTGCTTGTGAAGACTGTTAGCTTAAAAGAGATGTGTGTGGGCGGAGTTCCGGGAATTGCTGATTCCCATTTTTGATAATCAATCACAATTGCCAAATTAGACACACACACAACCAACTGGTATAAACTTTCACAGAGTCGGTAGTGTTTTAAAAAAAAGAACATGAAGGCTGAAGCTAGCGCTGCGCGCACATTCACAAAAAAATGTTTACAGCCTGGACGCGGGCTTCAGTAGAGAGGGGGGGACCGCCTCAGTTTTAAGCAGCGCTAGCTTCAGCCTTCATGTTCTTTTTTTTTTTAAAACACTACCGTCAAAGCTTATACTTGTTGGTTGTGTGTGTGTCTAATTTGGCAATTGTGATTGATTATCAAAAATGGGAATCGGCAATTCCCGGAACTCCGCCCACACACATCTCTTTTAAGCTAACAGTCTTCACAAGCAGACCGCAGCAGGGATAACGCTTTTTTTTCCCTGTGCGGTGCTATTAACACTTTGAGCCGTGGAGGAGAAGGGTTACAAGGGTTACTTGCAGACAAGGCAGCTGGGGGGGGGGGGGGGAAGAGGGGGATCTGATCTCTAAATGTCTCACCGGTGTTCGGCTCCTGCACGCTGACACTCGCCCCTCCCTCCATAGCGCGACACTGGAGTGCTATGTTTTCTGTGTGAAAACTGAAAAGCATATAAAGTCACAGGCAGCAGATGTATTATATACCCCCTGGTGCTGTTTGTAAAGGTTAAAACATACATACAATATAAAGAAATGATGCCAAAGTCAGAGCAAAGCATCAACGGAACGGACTTTATATTTAAATTGCACTTTAGTTATTGTTATGTATAACACTGGTATATTAGTTTAGTGGGCATTGGGCAAGGAATCTGACCCCTTATTGGTATTTGGCAAGTCAATGAGGAAGTCTGAATAAAGAAACATGTGACCTGATATACAATGAAACAAAACATGAATTTCTCATCTGCATGTTCACTCTCTCATTCTCATTATGTGTCTCACATCTCTCATGCATGATGCATCATGCAACTAATTTCTCTTTCTGCCTTTCTCATCTTTCCCACTTATCTTTCTTTCTCTGTCTCAGCTCTATGTCCCCCTCACTCATCTCTTCCCATTTTCACCCCACTCTCTTTTTAAGTTAGCTCTCTCTTTGTTAAACCTCTTTCCCCTTTTTCATCATTCTCTTGTAACCTGCTAATTCTCCCTCTGCTTTTTGAATCACTTCCCCATATTTTTCCCCTCAATATTTTACTTTTACAAGGTGTGATGCCAGTATTTATACCGGCGGTTCATATATTTTCCTGCCCATGATCCTTATGTTAGAGATAGATATATTAGCAAATCTCAATCTATAATTTATCTATGTGTGTCTGTCTATATAGTGTATTAGCATTTATGTTAGTTTTAAATCGAAATATTTATTTCAGATTTCTATTTCAAAATGACCTGCAGAAAATTTTTAACTAAATAAAAACTCATTGCAGAAAGTAAAAAAAAGTTCTTCTTCTGGGGCTAAGATAATGTTATATAATTCTGCACATAGTGCAGAATTATATAACATTATTTTCTAGGTTTACTGTCCCTTTAAGGACCAGGGCTATTTTTACATTTCTGCTGTGTTTGTGTTTAGCTGTAATTTTCCTCTTACTCATTTACTGTACCCACATATTATATAACGTTTTTCTCGCCATTAAATTGACTTTCTAAAGATACCATTATTTTCATCATATCTTATAATTTACCATAATTTTTTTTTATAAAATATGATGAAAAAAATGGAAAAAACACACTTTTTCTAAATCTGTTACACATCTACAACCACCAAAAACACCCATGCTAAATCGTTTCTAAATGAGTTTGAGTTTAGAAATACCCAATATTTACATGTTCTTTGCAAGTTATAGGGCAATAAATACAAGTAGCACTTTGCTATTTCCAAACCATTTTTTTTTCTCCAAAATTAGCCATTGGAACACGGATATCTGTCAGGAATCCCTCAAAATCCCTTGACATGTATATATGTGTGTGTGTATATATATATATATATATATATATATATATATATATATATATATATATATATATATATATATATATATATATACATATACACACATATACACATATACACATACATCTCTTTTTAGTAGACAACTCAAAGTATTAATCTAGACCCATTTTGGTATATTTCATGCCACCATTTCACTGCCAAATGCGATCAAATAAAAAAAAAAAAAAAAAAAAAAAAAATTGTTCACTTTTTCACAAACTTTAGATTTCACACTGAAATTATTTACAAACAAATTGTGCAATTATAGCACAAATGGTTGTAAATGCTTCTCTGGGATGCCCTTTGTTCAGAAATAGCAAACATTTATGGCTGTGGCATTACTTTTTGGTAATTAGAAGGCCGCTAAATGCTGCTGCGCACCACACTTGTATTAGGCCCAGCAGTGAAGGGGTTAATTAGGGAGCTTGTAGGGTTAATTTTAGCTTTAATGTAGAGATCAGCCTCCCACCTGACACATCCCACCCCCTGATCCCTCCTAAACATCTCTCTTCCCTCCCCCACAATTGTCCCCGCTATCAGAAAGTCTGCCAGTACTAAAATAAAAGCCTTTTTTATTTAAAATTATTTTTCTGTATTGTAGCTGCCCCCCCTCAATACGCCCTCCCAGACCCTTTGATCATTATTTCCCCCCTCCCTCTCCCTCCTTCCCATTCAATTACATTGGTGGCAGTGGTTGCTGCACGCGCGCGCCCCCTACAGGGCCCCCCCCCGCACTCTCCCGTCACCCGGCGTGCACATTGCACATACAGGAACTGGATGCCGGGTAGCGATGTGCCACCCACTCGCCTCCCTGCAGCTGCTCCCATTCACCAACGATTGCCACCATCGCTGGCCGATGCAGAGTGGCTCTCTCTGCATCGATCTTGGAAAAATGGTATTGCAGTGATGCCTCAATATCGAGGCATTACGGCAATACCTTTAAAGCGTCTGGAAGCGATCAGGATCACTTCCAGTCGCTTTAAACCCCTAACGACGTACAGGGTACATTGCTGGTCTTTAAATAGCCTGCCTGGCCCTTAACAAATAACCACATATAATATTATGACAATTATTTGAAGCACCTAATTAATCTGTAGACGCTCCATGAAAATGCCTGCAGTGTTGTTGTGAGCAGAAAAACCCCAACAAACATAACCAGGTGGGACGTTTTTTTATTGAATAAAAACAGAATTTATGCTTACCTGATAAATTACTTTCTCCAACGGTGTGTCCGGTCCACGGCGTCATCCATAACTTGTGGGAATATTCTCTTCCCCCAACAGGAAATGGCAAAGAGCACAGCAAAAGCTGTCCATATAGCCCCTCCCAGGCTCCGCCCCCCCAGTCATTCGACCGACGGTTAGGAGAAAAAAAAGGAGAAACTATAGGGTGCCGTGGTGACTGTAGTGTATAGAGAAAGAAATTTTTCAAACCTGATTAAAAAACAGAATTTATGCTTACCTGATAAATTACTTTCTCCAACGGTGTGTCCGGTCCACGGCGTCATCCATAACTTGTGGGAATATCTCTTCCCCAACAGGAAATGGCAAAGAGTACAGCAAAAGCTGTCCATATAGTCCCTCCTAGGCTCCGCCCACCCCAGTCATTCGACCGACGGACAGGAGAAAAAAAAACAGGAGAAACTATAGGGTGCCGTGGTGACTGTAGTTAAAGAAAACAGAATTTATGTTTACCTGATAAATTACTTTCTCCAACGGTGTGTCCGGTCCACGGCGTCATCCTTACTTGTGGGATATTCTCTTCCCCAACAGGAAATGGCAAAGAGCCCAGCAAAGCTGGTCACATGATCCCTCCTAGGCTCCGCCTACCCCAGTCATTCGACCGACGTTAAGGAGGAATATTTGCATAGGAGAAACCATATGTTACCGTGGTGACTGTAGTTAAAGAAAATAAATTATCAGACCTGATTAAAAAAACCAGGGCGGGCCGTGGACCGGACACACCGTTGGAGAAAGTAATTTATCAGGTAAACATAAATTCTGTTTTCTCCAACATAGGTGTGTCCGGTCCACGGCGTCATCCTTACTTGTGGGAACCAATACCAAAGCTTTAGGACACGGATGAAGGGAGGGAGCAAATCAGGTCACCTAAATGGAAGGCACCACGGCTTGCAAAACCTTTCTCCCAAAAATAGCCTCAGAAGAAGCAAAAGTATCAAATTTGTAAAATTTAGAAAAAGTGTGCAGTGAAGACCAAGTCGCTGCCTTACATATCTGATCAACAGAAGCCTCGTTCTTGAAGGCCCATGTGGAAGCCACAGCCCTAGTGGAGTGAGCTGTGATTCTTTCAGGAGGCTGCCGTCCGGCAGTCTCATAAGCCAATCGGATAATGCTTTTAATCCAGAAGGAGAGAGAGGTAGAAGTTGCTTTTTGACCTCTCCGTTTACCAGAATAAACAACAAACAAAGACAAAGTTTGTCTGAAATCCTTAGTAGCTGCTAAGTAAAATTTGAGAGCACGAACTACATCCAAGTTGTGCAACAAACGTTCCTTCTTTGAAACTGGATTAGGACACAAAGAAGGCACAACTATCTCCTGGTTAATGTTTTTGTTAGAAACAACTTTTGGAAGAAAACCAGGTTTAGTACGCAAAACCACCTTATCTGCATGGAACACCAGATAAGGAGAAGAACACTGCAGAGCAGATAATTCTGAAACTCTTCTAGCAGAAGAAATTGCAACCAAAAACAAAACTTTCCAAGATAATAACTTAATATCAACGGAATGTAAGGGTTCAAACGGAACCCCCTGAAGAACTGAAAGAACTAGGTTGAGACTCCAAGGAGGAGTCAAAATTTTGTAAACAGGCTTGATTCTAACCAGAGCCTGAACAAAGGCTAGAACATCTGGCACAGCTGCCAGCTTTTTGTGAAGTAACACAGACAAGGCAGAAATCTGTCCCGTCAAGGAACTTACAGATAATCCTTTTTCCAATCCTTCTCGAAGGAAGGATAGACTCTTAGGAATCTTAACCTTGTCCCAAGGGAATCCTGCAGATTCACACCAACAGATATACCAAATTATGTGGTAATTTTTTTTTTTATGACATAAAATACATATAGTTAAATGAGAAGGAACCTTGGTTTCCCCACAGTCAGAACACAATCTATCTGGTAGTTCAGACATGTTAAACAGGCATAAACTTGATAACAAAGCACAAAAAACGTTTTAAAATAAAACCGTTACTGTCACTTTAAATTTTAAACTAAACACACTTTATTACTGCAATTGCGAAAAAGTATGAAGGAATTGTTCAAAATTCACCAAAATTTCACCACAGTGTCTTAAAGCCTTAAAAGTATTGCACACCAAATTTGGAAGCTTTAACCCTTAAAATAACGGAACCGGAGCCGTTTTTATATTTAACCCCTTTACAGTCCCTGGAATCTGCTTTGCTGAGACCCAACCAAGCCCAAAGGGGAATACGATACCAAATGATGCCTTCAGAAAGACTTTTCTATGTATCAGAGCTCCACACACATGCAGCTGCATGCCATGCTGTCCTCAAAAACAAGTGCGCCATACCGGCGCGAAAATGAGGCTCTGACTATGATTAGGGAAAGCCCCTAAAGAATAAGGTGTCAAAAACAGTGCCTGCCGATATAATCATATCAAAATACCCAGAATAAATGATTCCTCAAGGCTAAATATGTGTTAATAATGAATCGATTTAGCCCAGAAAAAGTCTACAGTCTTAATAAGCCCTTGTGAAGCCCTTATTTACTATCTTAATAAACATGGCTTACCGGATCCCATAGGGAAAATGACAGCTTCCAGCATTACATCGTCTTGTTAGAATGTGTCATACCTCAAGCAGTAAGAGACTGCACACTGTTCCCCCAACTGAAGTTAATTGCTCTCAACAGTCCTGTGTGGAACAGCCATGGATTTTAGTTACGGTGCTAAAATCATTTTCCTCATACAAACAGAAATCTTCATCTCTTTTCTGTTTCTGAGTAAATAGTACATACCAGCACTATTTTAAAATAACAAACTCTTGATTGAATAATAAAAACTACAGTTAAACACTAAAAAACTCTAAGCCATCTCCGTGGAGATGTTGCCTGTACAACGGCAAAGAGAATGACTGGGGTAGGCGGAGCCTAGGAGGGATCATGTGACCAGCTTTGCTGGGCTCTTTGCCATTTCCTGTTGGGGAAGAGAATATCCCACAAGTAAGGATGACGCCGTGGACCGGACACACCTATGTTGGAGAAATACATTTATCAAACCTGATTAAAAAACCAGGGCGGGCCGTGGACCGGACACACCGTTGGAGAAAGTAATTTATCAGGTACGCATAAATTCTGTTTTCTCCAACATTGGTGTGTCCGGTCCACGGCGTCATCCATAACTTGTGGGAACCAATACCAAAGCTTTAGGACACGGATGAAGGGAGGGAGCCAATCAGGTTACCTAAACGGAAGGCACCACGGCTTGCAAAACCTCTCTCCCAAAGATAGCCTCCGAAGAAGCAAAAGTATCAAATTTGTAGAATTTGGCAAAAGTGTGCAGGGAAGACCAAGTCGCTGCCTTACATATCTGATCAACAGAAGCCTCGTTCTTGAAGGCCCAAGTGGAAGCCACAGCCCTAGTAGAGTGAGCTGTGACTCTTTCAGGAGGCTGGCGTCCGGCAGTCTCATAAGCCATTCGGATGATGCTTTTCAGCCAAAAGGAAAGAGAGGTCGCAGTAGCTTTTTGACCTCTCCTTTTACCAGAATAGACGACAAACAGAGAAGATGTTTGTCTGAAATCCTTAGTTGCTTCCAGATAAAACTTTAAAGCACGGACTACATCTAAATTGTGTAACAAACGTTCCTTCTTTGAAACTAGATTCGGACACAAAGAAGGCACAACTATATCCTGGTTAATATTCTTGTTGGAAACAACTTTTGGAATAAAACCAGGTTTTGTACGCAAAACAACCTTATCTGAATGGAACACCAGATAGGGCGGAGTGCACTGCAGAGCAGATAACTCAGAAACTCTTCTAGCAGAAGAAATAGCAACTAAAAACAAAACTTTCCAAGATAACAACTTAATATCTATGGAATGTAAAGGTTCAAACGGAACCCCTTGGAGAACTGAAAGAACTAAATTTAAACTCCAGGGAGGAGTCAACGGCCTGTAAACAGGCTTGATCCTGACCAAAGCCTGAACAAAGGCTTGAACATCTGGCACAGCTGCCAGTCGTTTGTGTAACAAGACAGATAAAGCAGAAATCTGTCCCTTTAGAGAACTCGCTGATAATCCCTTATCCAAACCCTCTTGTAGGAAGGAAAGGATCCTAGGAATTTTAATCTTACTCCATGAGAATCCCTTGGATTCACACCAACAGATATATCTTTTCCATATTTTATGGTAAATCTTTCTAGTTACAGGTTTTCTGGCTTGTACCAGAGTATCTATCACAGAATCCGAAAACCCACGCTTAGATAAAATCAAGCGTTCAATTTCCAAGCCGTCAGCTGGAGAGAGACTAGATTTGGATGTTCGAATGGACCCTGTACCAGAAGATCCTGTCTCAAAGGTAGCTTCCATGGTGGAGCCGATGACATATTCACCAGGTCTGCATACCAAGTCCTGCGTGGCCACGCAGGAGCTATCAAAATCACTGAGGCCCTCTCCTGTTTGATCCTGGCTACCAGCCTGGGAATGAGAGGAAACGGTGGAAAAACATAAGCTAGGTTGAAGGTCCAAGGCGCTACCAATGCATCCACTAGAGTCGCCCTGGGATCCCTGGATCTGGACCCGTAGCAAGGAACCTTGAAGTTCTGACGAGACGCCATCAGATCCATGTCTGGAATGCCCCATAATTGCGTCAACTGGGCAAATATCTCCGGGTGGAGTTCCCACTCCCCCGGATGAAATGTCTGACGACTCAGATAATCCGCCTCCCAGTTTTCCACTCCTGGGATGTGGATCGCAGATAGGTGGCAGGAGTGATCCTCCGCCCATTTTATGATCTTGGTCACTTCTCTCATCGCCAGGGAACTCCTTGTTCCCCCCTGATGGTTGATGTAAGCAACTGTCGTCATGTTGTCTGATTGAAATCTTATTAATCTGGCCTTTGCTAGCTGAGGCCAAGCTTTGAGAGTATTGAAAATCGCACTCAGTTCCAGAATGTTTATCGGGAGAAGAGATTCTTCCCAAGACCATAGACCCTGAGCCTTCAGGGAGTCCCAGACCGCGCCCCAGCCCACTAGACTGGCGTCGGTCGTGACGATGACCCACTCTGGTCTGCGGAAGCTCATTCCCTGGGACAGATGATCCTGGGTTACCCACCAACATAGTGATTCTCTGGTTTTCTGATCTACTTGGATCACTGGAGACAAGTCTGTATAATCCCCATTCCACTGTTTGAGCATGCACAGTTGTAATGGTCTTAGATGAATTCGCGCAAAAGGAACTATGTCCATTGCTGCAACCATCAATCCTACTACTTCCATGCACTGAGCTATGGAAGGTCGTGGAACAGAGTGAAGAACTTGACAAGCGTTTAGAAGCTTTGACTTTCTGACATCTGTCAGGAAAATCTTCATTTCTAAAGAATCTATTATTGTCCCCAAGAAGGGGACTCTTGTCGACGGAGACAGGGAACTTTTTTCTATGTTCACCTTCCAGCCGTGAGATCTGAGGCCAGAACAATGTCTGTGTGAGCCTTTGCCTTTGAAAGAGACAACGCTTGTATCAGAATGTCGTCCAAGTAAGGTGCCCCGAGTACCTTTGTGAAAATCCTTGGAGCAGTGGCTAGCCCGAATGGGAGAGCCACAAACTGGTAATGTTTGTCCAGAAAGGCGAACCTTAGGAACTGGTGATGATCTTTGTGGATAGGAATATGTAGATACGCATCCTTTAAATCCACGGTAGTCATAAATTGACCCTCCTGGATTGAGGGTAAAATCGTTCAGATAGTTTCCATTTTGAACGATGGTACTTTGAGAAACTTGTTTAGAATCTTTAAATCTAGAATTGGTCTGAAGGTCCCCTCTTTTTTGGGAACTACAAACAGATTTGAGTAAAAACCCAGTCCTTGTTCCAACCTTGGAACTGGGTGTATCACTCCCATCTTTAACAGGTCTTCTACACAATGTAAGAATGCCTGTCTCTTTATTTGGTTTGAAGATAAGTGGAATCTTCCCCTTGGGGGTAGTTCCTTGAATTCCAGAAGATAACCCTGAGAAACTATTTCTAGTGCCCAGGGATCCTGAACATTTCTTGCCCAAGCCTGAGCGAAGAGAGAGAGTCTGCCCCCTACTAGATCCGGTCCCGGATCGGGGGCTGCTCCTTCATGCTGTTTTGGTAGCAGCAGCAGGCTTCTTGGCCTGTTTACCCTTGTTCCAGCCTTGCATCGGTTTCCAAGCTGGTTTGGTCTGTGAAGCATTACCCTCTTGTCTAGAGGCTGCAGAGTTGGAGGCCGGTCCGTTCCTGAAATTGCGAAAGGAACGAAAATTAGACTTATTCTTGGCCTTGAAAGGCCTATCCTGTGGGAGGGCATGGCCCTTACCCCCTGTGATGTCTGAGATAATCTCTTTCAACTCTGGTCCAAACAGGGTTTTACCCTTGAAAGGGATATTAAGCAATTTTGTCTTGGAAGATACATCCGCTGACCAAGACTTTAGCCAGAGCGCTCTGCGTGCCACAATTGCAAACCCAGAATTTTTCGCCGCTAATCTAGCTAACTGCAAAGCGGCATCTAAAATAAAGGAATTAGCTAACTTAAGTGCGTGTATTCTGTCCATAACCTCCTCATACGGAGTCTCTCTATTGAGCGACTTTTCTAGTTCCTCGAACCAGAACCACGCTGCTGTAGTGACAGGAACAATGCACGAAATGGGTTGCAGGAGGTAACCTTGCTGAACAAAAATCTTTTTAAGCAAACCCTCCAATTTTTTATCCATAGGATCTTTGAAAGCACAATTATCCTCGATAGGAATAGTAGTGCGCTTGTTTAGTGTAGAAACTGCCCCCTCGACCTTAGGGACTGTCTGCCATAAGTCCTTTCTGGGGTCGACCATAGGAAATAATTTCTTAAATATAGGAGGGGGAACAAAGGGTATGCCGGGCTTCTCTCACTATGTCCGCCACCCGCTTGGGTATAGGAAAAGCGTCGGGTGCACCGGGACCTCTAGGAACTTGTCCATCTTACACAATTTTTCTGGAATGACCAGGTTGTCACAATCATCCAGTGTAGATAACACCTCCTTAAGCAGTGCGCGGAGATGTTCTAACTTAAATTTAAATGTCACAACATCAGGTTCTGCCTGTTGAGAAATTCTACCTGAATCTGAAATTTCCCCATCTGACAAAACCTCCCTCATGGCCCCTTCAGATTGGTGTGAGGGTATGACAGAACAATTATCATCAGTGCCTTCCTGCTCTACAGTGTTTAAAACAGAGCAATCGCGCTTTCTCTGAAATGCAGGCATTTTGGATAAAAAATTAGCTATGGAGTTATCCATTACTGTCGCCAATTGTTGCATAGTAACAAGCATTGGCGCGCTAGAAGTACTAGGAGTTTCCTGCGCGGGCAAAACTGGTGTAGACACAGAGCGAGATGAAGTAGAACTATCTTTACTCTCTTCATCTGATGAATCATCTTGGGCAACTTTACTATCTGTGGCAGTACTGTCCTTACTTTGTTTGGACGCTATGGCACAATTATCACACAATTTGGAAGGGGGAGACACATTGGCTTCCATACATACAGAACATAGCTTATCTGAAGGTACAGACATGTTAAACAGGCTTAAACTTGTCAATAAAGTACAAAAACCGTTTTAAATTAAAACCGTTACTGTCTCTTTAAATTTTAAACAGGGCACACTTTATTACTGAATATGTGAAAAACAATGAAGGAATTGTTCAAATTTTTACCACAGTGTCTTAAAGCATTCAAAGCATTGCACCCAAATTTTCAGAGCTTTAACCCTTAAAATGAAGAAACCGGAGCCGGTTACAGATTTAACCACTCTACAGTCCCAGCTACAACCTTTGCTGCAACTTTACCAAACCCAGAGGGGAATACGATACCAAATGACGCCTTCTAGGAACCTTTTCAACTACTTTCAGACCCACACACATGCAGCTGCATGTTCTGCTCTCAAAAGTAACTGCGCAGTAATGGCGCGAAAATGAGGCTCAGCCTACTACAGTGAAGGCCCTTCCTGACTGAAAAGGTGTCTAAACCAGTGCCTGACGTTAAAAAACGTTCCCCAAAGTTTATAAGTGTGAAATTCAATCTCAATCTGTATAAAATGCCCAAATAAAGCAATCGATCTTGCCCATAAAAAATGTCTACCAGTTTTATAGCCCATATTAAGCCCTTTATTCTGTTTGAGACTAAGAAAATGGCTTACCGGTCCCCATGAGGGGAAATGACAGCCTTCCAGCATTACACAGTCTTGTTAGAAATATGGCTAGTCATACCTTAAGCAGAAAAGTCTGCTGTTTCCCCCAACTGAAGTTATTTCATCTCAACAGTCCCATGTGGAAACTGCAAACTATTTTAGTTACTGCTGCTAAAATCATATTCCTCTTACAAACAGAACTCTTCATCTTTTTCCGTTTCAGAGTAAATAGTACATACCAGCACTATTTTAAAATAACAAACTCTTGATAGTAGAATAAAAACTACAACTAATACACCACATACTCTTAACCATCTCCGTGGAGATGTTGCCTGTGCAACGGCAAAGAGAATGACTGGGGTGGGCGGAGCCTAGGAGGGACTATATGGACAGCTTTTGCTGTACTCTTTGCCATTTCCTGTTGGGGAAGAGATAGTCCCACAAGTTATGGATGACGCCGTGGACGGGACACACCAATGTTGGAGAAAACCAGGGCGGGCCGTGGACCGGACACACCGTTGGAGAAAGTAATTTATCAGGTAAGCATAAATTCTGTTTTCTCCAACATTGGTGTGTCCGGTCCACGGCGTCATCCATAACTTGTGGGAACCAATACCAAAGCTTTAGGACACGGATGAAGGGAGGGAGCAAATCAGGTTACCTAAACAGAAGGCACCA
Source organism: Bombina bombina (assembly GCF_027579735.1). NCBI lineage: Eukaryota > Metazoa > Chordata > Amphibia > Anura > Bombinatoridae > Bombina > Bombina bombina. Next base: position 254,483,284 of record NC_069500.1, read on the forward strand.
CGGCTTGCAAAACCTCTCTCCCAAAAATAGCCTCCGAAGAAGCATAAGTATCAAATTTGTAGAATTTGGCAAAAGTGTGCAGAGAAGACCAAGTCGCTGCCTTACATATCTGATCAACAGAAGCCTCGTTCTTGAAGGCCCATGTGGAAGCCACAGCCCTAGTAGAGTGAGCTGTGATTCGTTCAGGAGGCTGCCGTCCGGCAGTCTCATAAGCCAATCGGATGATGCTTTTCAGCCAGAAAGAAAGAGAGGTAGCAGTAGCTTTTTGTCCTCTCCTCTTACCAGAATAAACGACAAACAAAGAAGAAGTTTGTTTGAAATCCTTTGTTGCTTCTAAATATAACTTTAAAGCACGGACTACATCTAAATTGTGTAACAAACGTTCCTTCGTTGAAACTGGATTCGGACACAAAGAAGGAACAACTATTTTCTGGTTAATATTCTTGTTGGAAACAACTTTTGGAAGAAAACCAGGCTTGGTACGCAAAACAACCTTATCTGAATGGAACACCAGATAGGGTGGATCACACTGCAAAGCAGATAATTCAGAAACTCTTCTAGCAGAAGAAATAGCAACCAAAAACAGAACTTTCCAAGATAGTAACTTGATATCTATGGAATGTAAGGGTTCAAACGGAACCCCTTGAAGAACTGAAAGAACTAAATTTAGACTCCAGGGAGGAGTAAAGGGTCTGTAAACAGGCTTGATTCTGACCAAAGCCTGTACAAAAGCTTGTACATCTGGCACAGCTGCCAGTCGTTTGTGTAACAAGACAGATAAAGCAGAAATCTGTCCTTTTAGAGAACTCGCTGACAATCCCTTATCTTAACCTTCTTGGAGAAAGGAGAGGATCTTAGGAATTTTAATCTTACTCCAGGAGAATCCCTTGGATTCACACCAACAGATATATCTTTTCCATATTTTATGGTAAATCTTTCTAGTCACAGGTTTTCTGGCTTGGACCAGAGTATCTATCACTGAATCTGAAAACCCATGCTTGGATAAAATCAAACGTTCAATTTCCAAGCAGTCAGCTGCAGAGAAACTAGATTTGGATGTTCAAATGGACCTTGTACTAGAAGATCCTGTCTCAAAGGTAGCTTCCATGGTGGAGCCGATGACATATTCACCAGGTCTGCATACCAAGTCCTGCGCAGCCACGCAGGAGCTATCAGAATCACTGAGGCCTTCTCCTGTTTGATCCAGGCTACAAGCCTGGGAAGGAGAGGGAACGGTGGAAACGCATAAGCTAGGTTGAAAAACCAAGGCGCCACTAATGCATCCACTAGAGTCGCCTTGGGATCCCTGGATCTGGACCCGTAGCAAGGAACCTTGAAGTTCTGACGAGACGCCATCAGATCCATGTCTGGAATGCCCCATAATTGAGTCAACTGGGCAAACACCTCCGGGTGGAGATCCCACTCCCCTGGATGGAAAGTCTGACGACTCAGATAATCCGCCTCCCAGTTGTCTACTCCTGGGATGTGGATTGCAGATAGGTGGCAGGAGTGATCCTCCGCCCATTTGATGATTTTGGATACCTCTCTCATCGCCAAGGAACTCCTTGTTCCCACCTGATGGTTGATGTAAGCTACAGTCGTCATGTTGTCTGACTGGAATCTTATGAATCCGGCCTTCGCTAGTTGAGGCCAAGCCCGGAGAGCATTGAATATCGCTCTCAGTTCCAGGATGTTGATCGGGAGAAGAGACTCTTCCCGAGACCATAAACCCTGAGCTTTCAGGGAATCCCAGACCGCGCCCCAGCCTAATAGACTGGCGTCGGTTGTGACAATGACCCACTCTGGTCTGTGGAAACTCATTCCCTGAGACAGGTGATCCTGGGACAACCACCAACGGAGTGAGTCTCTGGTCATCTGGTCTACTTGAATCTTTGGAGACAAGTCTGTATAGTCCCCATTCCACTGCTTTAGCATGCACAGTTGTAATGGTCTTAGATGAATTCGAGCAAAAGGAACTATGTCCATTGCTGCAACCATCAACCCTACTACTTCCACGCACTGAGCTATGGAAGGCTGCAGAATAGAGTGAAGAACTTGACAAGCGTTTAGAAGCTTTGACTTTCTGACTTCTGTCAGGAAGATCTTCATTTCTACAGAATCTATTATTGTTCCCAAAAAGGGAACTCTTGTCGACGGAGACAGGGAACTCTTTTCTACGTTCACCTTCCACCCGTGAGATCTGAGAAAGGCTAGAACAATGTCTGTATGAGCCTTTGCTTTGGAAAGAGACGACGCTTGGATTAGAATGTCGTCCAGATAAGGTGCCACTGCAATACCCCTTGGTCTTAGAACCGCTAGAAGGAACCCGAGCACCTTTTGTGAAAATTCTTGGAGCAGTGGCTAGTCCGAATGGGAGAGCCACGAACTGATAATGTTTGTCCAGAAAGGCGAACCTTAGGAACTGATGATGATCTTTGTGGATAGGAATATGTAGATACGCATCCTTTAAATCCACGGTAGTCATAAATTGACCCTCCTGGATTGTAGGTAAAATTGTTCGAATGGTTTCCATTTTGAACGGTGGAACTCTGAGAAATTTCTTTAGAATTTTTAAATCCAGAATTGGTCTGAAAGTTCCCTCTTTTTTGGGAACTACAAACAGATTTGAGTAAAACCCCTGACCTTGTTCCACAGTTGGAACTGGGTGTATCACTCCCATCTTTAACAGGTCTTCTACACAATGTAAGAATGCCTGTCTCTTTATTTGGTTTGAAGATAAGTGAAACATGTGGAACCTTCCCCTTGGGGGTAGTTCCTTGAATTCTAGAAGATAACCCTGAGAGACTATTTCTAGTGCCCAAGCCTGAGCAAAGAGAGAGAGTCTGCCCCCTACTAGATCCGGTCCCGGATCGGGGGCTACCCCTTCATGCTGTTTTGGTAGCAGCAGCAGGCTTCTTGGCCTGTTTACCCTTGTTCCAACCTTGCATTGGTTTCCAAGCTGGTTTAGTCTGGGAAGCATTACCCTCTTGTCTAGAGGCTGCAGAGTTGGAAGCCGGTCCGTTCCTGAAATTGCGAAAGGAACGAAAATTGGACTTATTCTTAGCCTTGAAAGGTCTATCTTGTGGGAGGGCATGGCCCTTTCCCCCAGTGATGTCTGAAATAATCTCTTTCAATTCTGGCCCAAAAAGGGTCTTACCCTTGAAAGGGATATTAAGCA
>NC_069500.1:254791461-254906461 GCF_027579735.1 Bombina bombina
AAGTTAATTTTACCAGAACGCCGCTCCTTGCTCTACTGAGCGGGTCTGTTTTTTTTACACAGTGCATCGTGGCAACACTGTCTAGTCACAGTGTGCCCGGTCACGCCATTAAAATGAATGTAGCTCCCTCCCACTACTAGACCAGAGTGGGAGCGAGCTACAGGCAGTATTGGATAAATGTAGCAATAATTTAGAGATCTGTGAGTGATCTCAAAGGTAGATAATAAGAATAGAATGTTTTTTTCATCACAATATAGTACTCATGGCAAACAAATAGCTAAAATAATAAATAAACATTGGCCTATTCTCCAAAAATGCAACACTCAGGTTAGAGAGTTCCAAGAAAGACCCATTATTGCATATAAGAGGGTCAGAAATGTAAGGGACCATTTCATAAGGTCTAACATAGGCCCCACTAAGCAGAAAGAACAAAGATTTTTGGGTAAAAAACATTTTTGGTTGTTATCCCTGTTTGGGATGTATAAGCTGTAGCTCAATAATCACAGGAAAGGAGTTTTTCCATCCCAGAAGTGGCCAAAAATTAGCTATTAGAAATTTCTTTACATGCGAGACAACATTTGCTGTTTATCTAATAAAGTGTCCGTGTTCCCTCATCTATATTGGAGAGATGGTGAGAAAAGTCAAAGACAGAATGAGCCAGCATCGTTCCAATATTAGATGTAGGGACAGGGAGGCTCCGGTATCACACCACTTTTTGGAAAAGGGACACAGTATAAGCCAACCAAGATGGCAAATAATTGATCATGTGGGCCCACAGAGGAAGGGAGGTAATCGTCAAAAACTCCTTAAACAGAAAGAAATGTACTGGATAAATAGTTAGGGACAATGGTCCCAAATGGATTAAATAGGGAGTTTGACTGGTCGGTATTCTGGTAAAAGGTTTAGGGCCAATATCTTTTTTTTAAATTTAAATGGAAACTTTAATAAGTTTAAATAAATGTGTGAATTGTGATATAGGTCAGTTTGGTGGTTATGCATTAAAACATTGTATATTTGGATTCGCATTAAAGATTACATAAAATTTGAAAGAGGTAATGTTTAAAAGAATTAGGATTTTAATTTGTGTATAGTAATGATTATGTTTCAAGAAAACACAAGGTAGCACTAGAGGTAGTTTTTTGAATGGCGCCAAGCAAAGTAGTTTAAAAAGAGGCATTTCAATGTACTGTGTGTATAGCATGATTTAGTGATATTGATCATGAAACATTGCTAGTCTTTTTGTCAAATAAATAATAATTTGAGGGTGCCAATAATTTTGTCCAGTCCATTTTTGGAGTTTTGTGTGGAATGTGTCAGATTTGTCTTTTTTTCCACTTTTTTGTGTCATACCGGTAGAAACAAAAAAAATAAACATGAGAATGCCTAAACATTTGTAATTGCAACAATTTTCTGGGCGAAGTGGTGCTTTTTCTGACAGAAATGCAGGGGTCCCAATATTTTTGGCCATGACTGCATAACATGATTTTACTGTGTTTATGTCAACACACATATAACATGCTTTTACTTTAACACACCTCTATGAAAACTTCCTGTCCTCTATGCACAGAATCATTTTCACAATATTAAAATCTTTACACCACATCTTTACTATCTCTTTAATTAAGTACAGAGTAACAATTTATAGATCTACCTCATTATGACCCCATGTAAAGGAGCTACGTTTTAACATAGGATGATAAGAGAAAGAGGTAGATTTGATTATAGTAGTTAATTGTGATAAACAGTATGACTGGACTGAGCTAACATTAGCGAACTTGATATTACAGGTCCATGGTAAATCAGATTTACCAGAGAAGGTTTAGTGTGGTTGACATAGCTCTAGTATACCCATTACTTTCAATGGATATCGCAACCGCGCCATGTAGCACTGATATTAGAAGTTGAAAGTTATGGATTGTGCTAAAGCCCAAATAGCGCTGGAAGAATTAGCGCGACTTGAGAACTGACGTAAAGTGTAAGGGTTAAAAAACACAAAACACAAGTTAAACATATTAAAATAAAGTATTACACTCATATATATATATATATATATATATATATATATATATACACTTTTTAAATGTAAAATATAATTTTAATATTGAAAAACATGTTTTAAAAGGGTTAAAAGGGGATATAGTATACAACAAGGTGTTTAACTGGAAAGGGCTCAAAAGTATATATATATATATATATATATATATATATATAAAAACATATATGTCTAAATAAGTGTACATGTGTATGATTACATGTCTATATATGTGCATACAAATGTATATATGTGTTTATATGTGTGTGCATATAAATATATATATATATATATATATATATATAGAGAGAGAGAGAGAGAAAGAGAGAGATACATATAAATACACTTTTGAGCCCTTTCCAATCAAATACCTTGAAATATGCAATATTATTTTTAATACATTTTAATATGTTTAATGTTTTTATAGAAATACTTTACATTCACTATGTTCTTCACTTAGAAAAATGTTTTGTTTATTTTTAAATATATATATATATATATATATATATATATATATATATATATATATATATATATATATATATATATGTGTGTTTATATGTGTGTGTGTGTGTGTGTATATATATATATATATATATATATATATATATATATGGACATATACATATAGATATATATTTTACAAAATAATATACATGTTTTTATATAAATATCTATTTAAAAATAAAAAGAATATATTTTTCTATGTGAAGAACATAGGAATGTGACATATTGCCAATGCACCTTCATTTTTAGCTCAGTTGCTCTAGCGCAGCTTCGGGTTTGCGTGCAAGTGATAAAATGAAAAGGCATCATTCTTTTGCACACCCCATAAAAGTCTATGGGGAAAGGGAGTTAGACCGGTTGCTTTTGCGCTAACCTATTACTTACCTTGAATGCAGTTAGCGCTCATGAGCAATAAAATATTTGTGTGCCACTAGTAATCTAGCCCTATGTCAGTCATGAAAGTTTAATTTTAACTCACATGCCCTTTAATATTAAGGACAAAGTTATTTTCTAAAATAATTTAACATTTTTTTAATAAAAATTAGCAGTATATATAATTAATTCAATTACTTTATATATATATATATATATATATATATATATATATATATATATACATACACACACACATACACAGTATATATATATATATATATATATATTAACACAGACACACACAAGAATTATTTTTGATATTAGTGAAATGTTTAAATTTTTATATACTTTGTAGTTCAATGAATTCAGACTGTATTAGAAAGCAGCATAAATAGCAGATATTTTAGAAAACTGAAACATAAACTACCTCTATATAATTAGTTAGAGATTTTGTACCTTTATCACAATATACATAGACCTGGGGAAAAAAATCTAAAGAAACACCAGTCTGGTTATTTAAGATTGTCAATAGTTTATTATGTATCATAGAATTTCAAGTGAGAACGTTAAACTGTTCAATAATAACAGTAATCTGAATATTTGAATAATTTCAGCTCTAGCAAACAGGTAGGAAAAAACTTACCAATATAAAACGTTTCTTCTTTTCTGTGAATCTAGTTGCTTAGAATGTTAAATATTTAACAAGTAAAAGCAAAAGCAGGTCCTAGGTTCAGTGTCCAGTCTTGTTGTGCCTTTACTCATTGCTATTTTGGTCACGTAAGCTCAGAATCTGATTACCAACTTTAATCCCCAAGTCGTATCAAGATGGTCTCCTGTGCTTTAATCAGCCTATGTGTATCATGTTTCAAAGTGGTTTTCCTGTGAACGAAAGCCTCTAGTTCAGATATAGGTTGCTTATTTAATTTTCAAATCAGTTACACATTGTCTTTCCAATATATAAGAGTTTAAGTCTATTAAATGCACATTATTATTTTTTGTTACATTTTTGTGTGTGTATTTATAACATATATATATATATATATACACACACACACATATATATATATATATATATATATATATATATATATATATATATATATATATATATATATATATATAATATACACACACACATATATATATACAGTGTATATATATATATATATATATATATATATAATATACACACACACAGGCACATACAGTCCATACAATGGGTGTTTTATATTCTAACATAATTTTATTTTATACAATTTTATAAGCGTGCAAGTGGAGTGTTAATGATAGTATTGGCCGCGATATCAATGTCGCTGGGCAAATTGATACTAAAAAGTCCACAGATTTACTAGAGAAGGTTTGGCATGGCCAACAACATTGCTTTAGCGTGTCCTATACTTTCAATGGATATCGCAATTATTATATGGGTAAAAGAATTGTTGAAAGAAGAATGCAAGTGGATATATAAAAATTAAATAAATAAATTATGCCTCCATTTTGGGATAGATGGTGAATGATTATGATCACACTCTTGCTTTAATACCAAGCTGCGATAATATATGTGTGTCCCAGGCACAGAATTAATTCATTATTATGTAAAATTTATGAAGATATTTTTCTTTTTGAATTTTCTTGCTCAGGGCTAGATTACAAGTGGAGTGCAAAATATAGCTTTTGCGCTGGTATTACAAGTTAGCCGCAATATAAGCGCGACCTCGCATTCCCATTGCATTGAAGCATCACGCTTATGAGTGCACGCTTCCATAGGCTCCAATGGGAGCCTCATTCTCATGCCATGAGACACGGCTGAAAACCTAGAGCAGCGAAGGGGGTAAGTCGTGCAGCGATGGGTAGCAATGTGTAAATATATATACTGTATATACAGTATATGATTATATACATATATATTTATGTGTATATATTAACACATAAATATATATGTATATTAGCACATAAATATATATATACAGTATATATATATTTATTTACAGGGAACACACAGTTCCCCATGGACCGCAATGTAAAGAACTTTTCACTGCCTTTTTTTCTAACACCCCGAACCGCCACTTTTAACCACTTAAAACTGCTTTGTGCAGTTGTTTTTTTTATTAAAAATTATACTTTTTTTAATTAAAAACTACAAGACTCTTAAATTTAAGGCCAATTGGGGGACAGTTAGAAAATTAACCAAATATCCGATCTCTTGTAATGGCTGGTTATTTATCACGTGGCTGTAAATTTGCCCGTTTACGCAAGCAAAAAAATTAGCTTTCCTTTTGTAATCTAGCCCTAAGTGTTCTATAGGTGATAACTGCATGCACTTTATTAGTTATATACCACCTTAAATGTATCTAGATTCTTATTAGACACTAAATTGTAGTTCATATGTGCAGGGATTTAAATTCCAGAGAGGGGGGGAAGGTTTAGGACAGCACAGTGACACCTTGAAGAAGCCACAACTAATATCCTAAAGTGGTGAAATACATGTGGCGTGATCTGTTACTTCACGCTCTGTTGCCTAGTGTTCCGTCAACATTTTGACGGACAGCAAAATTATCCTTGCATTCATTGTTAAAGCGGCATCCATGGACATGCGAGCATTAAGTACAATGCAAAGTAAGCATTATTAAATTAGGAGCATATTATGTGATGATATATAGAGCAGTAGCTAAGAAGTGGCGTGTGTAACGCGCATGAGCAGTCAAAAACATTGTTGGGTTCTATAATAAAAACACAGTTGAAATTTGCTACCTTCAACTGCCTTGGACGCCACTTTAACAATGAATACAAGAATGATTTTGCTGTCCATCAGAAATTTGCTACCTAACTATGTGAACATGCTTTTAATTACGTATTCCACACTGTGGTATACTGTTACTTTAAGAAAAGACACTCTGGAGCTGGGAGGGAACTCTATGATCAGCAGCCTTTTTTTTTATGTTAGTTTTCTCAGTTAGTTCAGTTAGTGCTGTTGCTTACATCTGAGATGAATAAAGACCTGCTCTGTGTACCTACTATCAAGTAGTGCTTATTCCTACTGCTAAATACCCACACAAGAAACATGACACACATTCTTTTGAAACATATGTGGAGTGCAATTACGTAATTCTCAGCATGTGCTCATCAAGGTAGCATATCTCGATGAGGGAGCATATTTCAACAGAACACCGGCAGGGTGGTGACGTTCTAGTGATTGTCTGACTATAAAGGTCCTATATGGAAGCCACTAAGGGAATCAACCCAAAGGAGGAGGTACGTTGACACTAGGCTTACTTCTTTATCTTGGAAGACTGAGGTGGGAAGGACTAACTAACCGCTCCTGGATTATTGAGGTTTGCTGCTTGTTTTAAATATAATGGCTTACTGCAGACTCTGTGAGTGCTAATCTTTTGTGGTGGAAGTTCTGTGGGTAGAGGTTTTACCTCTCCGTGGACCCACAAGAGTGAGGGTATTTATATATGTTGCACATGTACCCCATGCAGGTGTTTTTTAATACATAAATGAGTGGGATACCTCTTAATTTGTGATGGCTTTCAGATCAATTTTATCCACTTGAGATTTTAATATAAAGACTACCTGGATACATATCATCTGTTGAAACACAATCTTTCATTGGATACAATTTTAAGACAGCCTTTTCCATTAAACTATACCTCTCTATTATTTTGGATTGTGCAAAGATTATTCCTGGATACAGTAACTTTGGAGATACAAACTTTTACTTTGTATTGGATATGTCTTTCGGACAGTAGTCCTCTAGTGGCCACTAGGAAATCATTTTTAATTATTTGTAAAACCTTTTAAATTTGTATCAGTAATATATATATATATATATACGTACACACACACACACACATGCACACAAAACAGAGGGTATAGGTGCACGACCACTTACAAATAAACAAAACATTTTTAAATGCTGCAAATTGTCTGCAAAAAAACTTCTATGCTTTTATATTAAAATTGTGATCTTAGTCACATAATATGGTTATATCCTGCTTAGCCAGCCACCAACTTAGAAGGTGTCTCAATGTTGACTGGTCCTTACACTATAATACATTGCTTTATGGTATGAATCATTCCTGACTTTTTTCTTTATGATAGAATGAGACTCCCTGGCTTTATATTTATATACAACTCCATTATACTGTCATGAGTACACTTGAGCTTTGATGAGGTGCTTTATCCAATAGAAGATGGTCAGTCTCCCTTTTATTTAAATAAAAATCCACAATAATCCACAATAATAAAGAAGGAAAGCAGGAATGATGTGAGCTAAAAAACTAAATACCCAAGCTGTGGAGTCCACAAGTAATATTGAGCAGGATAAAATGTTTTGAGAAAAAAAAGCAAATCCTTTCCAGACACTGCTACCTCTCCTACAAAAAGCCGCTTTAGAAGCAAACAAATTAAAGTGGTAGATGGATGACCATGTTGGTGACTTGAAAATTTGCTCAATAGAAGCCTCATTTTTGAAAGCCCAAGAAGTGCGACCTGACTTAGAAGAATGGGTTGTGAAGTGTGGTGGGGGATACTTCCCTGTCTCCATGTAAGCCTTGTCAATCAAGGGTTTTAGCCAAGAAGCTAAAGAAATGGCTGTGGACTTCTGGCTTTAATGTAAGCCCGAGAAACTGATAAGGCAGTTTTAAGGACAAAAATGGACTTTTACCAAAAGTGGTGTCTTCTGTGAATTTAATTCGGGAAATCATTGTTCTCTCTTTGTCCTCAAAATTCACTGGGAAAGGCTCCTACAAATAATAGATGTAGTGAGAGCTTTGAATTTTTTTTACTTACAAACTGCAAAGGATGTTAGATAATTCTCTAGTTTCTGGCCTCTTAAAAACTAGCAGATAAAACTATATCTAAACCTTTTTGCAAAAATTGAAAAATAATTCACTGTCTTCCTGGGCTTGCAAAGATAAGACTAACATAACAAGAGAGGAGGGAGGAATTAAAGGGACACTCAATCAAAATTAAACTTTCATTATTCAGATAGAGCATGCCATTTTAAACAACTTTCAATTTACTTCAATTAACAAAATGTGCACAGTCTTTTTATATTTAAACTTTTCGTGTCACAAGCTCCTACTGAGCATGTGCAAGAATAAGTGTGTATGCATTTGTGAATGGCTGATGGCTGTCACATGGTACGTATGCATTTGTGATTGGCTGATGGCTGTCACATGGAACAGGGGGAGTGGAAAAAGACTTAACTTTTAAAATTGTCAGAAAAAAATCTACTACTCATTTGAAATTCAGACTAAGTGCTATTGCATTGTCTTGTGATCTTGCATTTGTTGATTATGCAAATCTACTGTGTTGACTGGTCCTTTAAGCACTCTTAGAGTTTTGGGAATCTTTGTCTCCTCCTAGTGGCGAGGAGTTGAATTCCCAGGAGTAATAGATTGTGGACTCTTACCACCTTTATGAAAGAAATACATATTTAAAATGAAAAGAAAAGGCTTTTTTTAGCTTGTCTCATAGAAGTCTATGGGGAGAGGGAGTCTTTCACTCTCACGCTAAAGTTTTACTTTCAACTTGTCAACTCAGGGCAAATATAGAAGTGCTTTGGATTTACCTTGAGAGCAGTTATAGTGATATAAATGCATTGCTTATAATCGCTTGTAATCTAGGCCTACATCATATGCAGTCCAGGAACACATTTCTTGAAAAGCCTATTGATTATAGTTAAATTTATCTCCTTTGGGGTGTGGAAATTAGGGACACAAACAAATGACCTCCTGCAGTGATCAAGCAATAGTTGTGTAGAGGGAAGGGGGCTGGTAGAGTTAAAAAATATGATATAAAACACAATTCACAAGTTAGGAAGACAGTGATAGTTTAGAGCAGTGTAAACCTTTATTTACATCTAGACCTACAATAAAAGGAGATAAAAATAAAACTACAAGGTTTTAAAGTAGTTTATTCTTGCATTGCTTGTTGGAGGCATCAAAACCCTGCACAATGCGCAAGGGAAGTGACAGTTTTAATGTTATTATTTTGTATGCAGATCTTGTGCAGTTCATTGTTTAATTGTTATTACATGCTAAATCTATATCCAGATCTTGTGTAATGCATTGCTAAATCTATATTAAAATATTAACTTTCATATCCATTTAACAATTACTATCAGTTCATGACCAGTGAAAACAAATCCAAATCCTTTCATTTTTACTTTACTTTTCCTTTAAGAAACGTATAGGCCCCGATAAAAGCATCACTGAAGTGGAAATACATTCTAAAGGGATCTGTCTCAAGATTGAGAGTGCCTGTAACATTTTCAAAAGGCCTGAAATCAGTTGTTGAAGGCAGTCTCACCGCAAGGCGTTGTACTATACATCTCTATTGCAATACTGTCAATATTTTAAAAACAGCATTCCGCCTACATTGAGGGTTTAATGTAAATGATCCATTTTACACGTTACACGGGAACATTGCCTAATTTGTGCATTCGGTACCCAACCAAATAAACAAATGACAGCCTGCAAGAATTAAAATAATAAAGAAATAATTTGTTAATGAAAAGCTATAATACATTTGTTTATTCTGTATTCTTTCAATGCAAAAAGTGCAACCTAGTTGTGTAGGCAGTTATGTCACTTTAGGGATTAATAGTGTAGTGGGGTTAAGTTGTGTAGGCAGTTATTAACATTATTAACCTCTAAAGCAATATAAGCCACAATGCAACCTAGCCCCACTACGCAGTTATTAACATTATTAACCTCTAAAGCAATATAAGCCACAATGCAACCTAGCCCCACTACGCAGTTATTAACATTATTAACCTCTAAAGCAATATAAGCCACAATGCAACCTAGCCCCACTACGCTATTAACCCCTAAAGCAACATATACCACAACAGTAAGCAAAAACAACATATCACAAAAACAACAACTAAAATCCACAATAGTAAACCACAAGAAAGTAAACTAACCATTGACCAAAAGCACACAACAATAAACAACCACAAAATAAACTAACCATTAACTAGGGATGGGCGAATGTGTAAAGTTCCGAATTCGAATGTTAGAACGAATGTTATTACCGAAATTCAAATTATAAATCCGAATGTTAAGAACGAATATTCTTAAAAATTCTATAATCGAATGCTATTTACAGTTTTCGAATGTCACTTTCGAATTTGAATGTTTATAATTAGATTGAATGTCCACATTCTAAATTTTGAATTTAACATTCTATTTAACAAATACTATTCAGAAGTTCAATAGTTCATGTGGTAGGGAATCTAGTAAATTGATACATAATAGATACAAATATATCATTTCAAATGTTTCTATATAGAATATTGCATAATTCGAATATTACATTTAAATTGAGATTAGAAATGCTATTACAAACATATAAATTTGAATTTATAAAGTGACATAACTGTCTACACAATTTAACCCCACTACAGTATTAATCCCTAAAGTGATATAATTGCCTACACAACTTAACCCCACTACAGTATTAATCCCTAAAGTGATATAATTGCCTACACAAATTAACCCTACTACACTATTGACCCTTAATGTACCATAACCCACAATGCAACCTAACCCCACTACATTATTAAACCCTAAAAGGCCATAACCCCCAACACAACCTAAACCCACTATACTATTAACCACTAAAGTCCCCAAAACTCCAACACAACATAACCCCACTACACTATTAACCTCTGAAGTGCTATTACCCCCAACGTAACCTAACCCCACTACACTAGTAACTCCTAAATCACCATAACCCCAAATACAACCTAATCCCACTACACTATTAACCTTAAAGCAACATAAGCCACAACAATAAACAACCACAAAGTAAACTAACCATTAACTAGGGATGGGCGAATGTGTAAATTTCCGAATTCGAATGTTAGAACGAATGTTATTACCGAAATTCGAATTATAAATTTGAATGTTAAGAACTAATATTCTTAAACATTCTATAATTGAATGCTATTTACAGTTTTCGAATGTCACTTTCGAATTCGAATGTTTATAATTAGATCGAATGTCCACATTCTAAATTTCGAATTTAACATTCTATTTAACAAATACTATTCAGAAGTTCAATAGTTCATGTGGTAGGGAATCTAGTAAATTTATACATAATAGATACAAATATATCATTTTGAATGTTTCTATATAGAATATTGCATAATTCGAATATTACATTTAAAGAGAGCATTAGAAATACTATTACAAACATATAGGGCTCCATGTACTAAGCCGTCAATTCATCCGTCATTGTAGACGCGGATAAACTCGCCGTTACTCGCCGCGGGCGAAATGGTGTCCGCTGTCGCTATGTACTAATATTCCCCCAATAAATAGACAAGTCTAGCCCGCCGCGAGCAGTTGCGGATTGTTGATAAATTTGACGCCTCGCTCGCCGCGACTAAGCTGATGGTACTTAACTTTCAGTTGAATTGTCTGGCCAATTATTAACACGTGACATGCAAGGTGTCACGAACATCATAGTAGTCGCGGGATATTTTGCTCCTATAAAAGTTCAACTTATCTAAACAACTTTATTATTGTTCAAAATTTTTTGAAGAGTGATAACAGAGCGTTATTTTTGTAATATTTATTTACAATTTGGATATGGCTTCATCTGGATCTGATAATATATAAATATTAATATAAAAATAATTATAAAGATTGACAACTAACAATACAAATTTAAATAGATTACTCTTTAATTACAGTCGACAAATTGGGCGCAATTTATGTACATGGAAATGAGAGACAAATTAGACGCCAGTTATGCTGTAAGTACAATGCTGATATTACTGCCTTTTATGGCGTCTAGATTGACTTTCCTATTGTTTTGTACCTTGCCCGCCACCTAAAAGGTGGCGAGGCAAAAATAGCGAGGTGGGAGCGGAAATTGTAGCGAGCGGACAAATAGATTTTTTAGTACATTCGTTTTTTTGGCGAGTTGGTGGTCAAATGTGTCTAATTACAGTGAAAAATGGAGCGGTAGCGAGGTTTGGCGGATAAGTACGCTCGCAATTTTAAAGATGCGAGTTTTAACATAATTGACGGCTTTGTACATATCAGTTTGCGAGTTTTGACGCGAGATTTGTTGCGGGTAGCTCGCTGACTGCTTAGTACATGGAGCCCATAAATTTGAATTTTTCGAATTCAAATATTGGATAATTCGAAAATTACATTTAAAGAAAGCATTAGAAATTACTATTACAAATATAAATTCTAAACTTATATTTTCGAATGTAATCATAAAATTAGAAACCGAACATTCGAAAATCGAATGTTAGAATGTAAACATTCGAAATTCGATTCGAACGAACGAATGTCTTAAAATTCCTTTCATTTTTCGAATGTTTTGCGAAACATTCGCCCATCCCTACCATTAACCAAAAGCTCACAACAATAAACAGCCACAAAGTAAACAAACCATTAACCAAAAGCTCACAACAATAAACAACCACAAAGTAAACAAACGATTAAACAAAAGCACACTACAAGCTGTGACTATAGTTCTACATAAATGCAAAATTACAATGTTAAAAATAATGCAGTTACATAAAACTCTAAAACTATAAAGTCGTGACTGCTGTCTTCTATGACATACTAATATCAGGAAAAAGAAATCTTCCTAAAAAAAAATAATAAGAGAGATAAAATCTTTTCAAATCACGACAATACTCAAAATACATATTATCACATTACATAATAGAATACACATACTGTAAATAAATCATTGTAATACATGTATCCCAACAGCTCCTCTACCTTTAATAGCAAGGTTTTTTTTTTCTTTATTAGCAAGGTAGATTGTGGACAGAACAGATACTGTATATAGGCATTCCATGGGAGTAACTTGTATTTTAATGGGGAAACATTGCAGTGAATTTCTAATATTCAAATCACTGCTATCTATATTAGATGCACCTATTCAGCCACATCAGTTTTGCCAGTTTTCTAGTGTGTGAAATCTACGGTATATAGAATAAAACAAAATTTATGCTTACCTGATAAATGTATTTCTTTCCGGATATGGAGAGTCCACAACGTCATCAATTACTAGTGGGAATATCACTCCTGGCCAGCAGGAGGAGGCAAAGAGCACCACAGCAGAGCTGTTAAGTATCACTTCCCTTCCCATAATCCCCAGTCATTCAACTGAAGGGAAATGGAAAAAATGAATAACACAATGTGTAGAGGTGCCTAAGGTTTAGTCAAAAACAACTGTCGAAAAATAAGGGTGGGGTCGTGGACTCTCCATATACGGAAAATAATAAAATTATCAGGTAAGCATACATTTTGTTTTCTTTCCTAAGATATGGAGAGTCCACAACATCATCAATTACTAGTGGGAACCAATACCCAAGATAGAGGACACAGATGACTAGGGAGGGATAAAAAGACAGGAACCTAAACAGAAGGCACCACCGCTTGAAGAACCTTTTTCCCAAAATAAGCCTCAGTCGAGGCAAAAGTATCAAATTTGGAAAATTTGGAAAAAGTATGCAGAAAGGACCAAGTTGCATATAGAAAACAAAAGGTTAAGTGATGCGCTGGTAAAAGCCCCTGCACGTATACACTTCTGCTCCCAAAAAAACAGAAACAAATATAATGTTTAGAGTGAAAAGTGATGTATATGTGCGCTAACAGCTAAAGGGGTTAAGGAGTTAATAATAAAATGGACTTTTGTAAATGGTATAAAATGGTATAAAATATTTAATATTTATTATCTTCACATGTACATATTAAATATATAAACAATGCTAAAAATAGTACAAATGACCGGTCATTCAAAATATTTAAAAGTTGGATAACAAGTCTTCTTAAAAGGATAAATAACAAAGAAACCCTTATTAAAACAATTGGTAAAATAAGTTATTGGTCACACAGAATAACCAAATAAAACAAAAACGGCTATATTGCGAGTTTTTGTCGGTAATGGTGTGCGTGGCTAACGCACAGTTTTCCCTCACCGCTCACCAAAAGTAACGCTGGTATTACGTTTTTTTTTTAAACCCGGCGTTAGCCACAAAAAGGTGAGCGTAGAGCAGAATTTAGCTCCTCATCTCACCTCAATACCAGCGTTTCTTACGGTAGAGGTGAGCTGGCTAAATGTACTCGTGCACGATTTCCCCATAGCAATCAATGGGGCAGAGCCGGCTGAAAAAAAAACTAACACCTGCAAAAAAGCAGCGTTCAGCTCCTAACGCAGCCCCATTGATTCCTATGGGGAAATACATTTATGTCTACACCTAACACCCTAACATGAACCCAGAGTCTAAATACCCCTAATCTGCCGCTCCAGACACCGCCACCACCTACATTATCCCTATGAACCCCTAATCTGCTGCCCCCAACATCGCCGACACCTACTTTTTATTTATTAACCCCTATTCTGCCACTGCCAACGTCGCTGCCACTATAATAAAGTTATTAACCCCTAAATCTAAGACTAACCCTAACCTTAACACCCCCCTAACTTAAATATAATTTAAATACATCTAAATAAAATTACTATTATTAACTAAATAATTCCTATTTAAAACTAAATACTTACCTATAAAATAAACCCTAAAATAGCTACAATATAACTAATAGTTACATTGTAGCCATTTTAGGATTTATTTTTATTTTACAGGCAAGTTTGTATTTATTTTAACTAGGTACAATAGTTATTAAATAGTTATTAACTATTTAATAACTTCCTAGTTAAAATAAGTACACATTTACCTGTAAAATAAACCCTAACCTAAGTTACAATTACACGTAACACTACACTATAATTAAATTAATTACCTAAACTAACTACAATTAATTACAATAAAATAAAATAAACTAAAGTACGAAAATCCCCCACTAAATTACAGAAAATAATAAAATAATTACAATTTTTTAAACTAATTACACCTAATCTTATCCCCCTAATAAAATAAAAAAGCCCCCCAAAATAAAAAAAATTCCCTACCCTACACTAAATTACAAATAGCACTAAAAAGAGCCTTTTGTGGGGCATTGCCCCAAAGTAATCAGATATTTTACCTGTAAAAAAAAGACAATTCCCCCCCCAACATTACAACCCACCACCCACACACCCAACCCTACTCTAAAACCCACCCAATCCCCCCTTAATAAAACCTAACACTAACCCCTTGAAGATAACCCTACCTTAAGACGTCTTTACCCAACCGGGCAGAAGTGGTCCTTTAGATGGCCAGAAGTCTTCATCCGATCCGGGCAGAAGAGGACCTCCAGACTGGCAGAAGTCTTCATCCAGGTGGCATCTTCTATCTTCATCCATCCGGAGCGGAGCGGTCCATCTTCAAGCCATCTGACGCAGAGCATCCTCGATAAAATAAAATAAACAACCACAAAGTAAATATTATTACAAAAGGAAGCTAAAATGATCTACAAAATAGGGATATTATACCCACTAGGTTTAAATTCAGAACTTGACCTAAACCCATTTATTTTAGACTGATTTCCACTACTAAGTCCCATTTCTAATTGTATCTTGGCTCACAAAGCACAGATGACTGTGATCACATCTGCTGCGAGGGGAGAGAGATCAGCCTGAAGAAACAGTATTGTATGCTGAGAAACGCATTGTTGTACTCCTTTGTGTTAAATAAACACTTGATTTTAAGCAACTTGCTACTTTCTGAATCCTTTGGCATTTTCACTCCAAATACCTGAAGGTTTGGACCAGAGTGGTGGATCCCCTAGGGCAACTACACACCACCAGCTGTAAGGGGAGAGAGACCACAGTCATCTGTGCTTTGTGAGCCAAGAGGAGAGTTTTACCAGATAACTCTGAGGATCCGGTCTGCCCAATTTGCCCTACATTTTAGTGCTTCACCAAATGTTAGTGTATCGTATTAAGTTTACCACTCCAGTTTTCTTATAAAGAATTATGCTATGTGGCGCCTTCTCTACTCTTTTTTAGAATTACCTTGAAGTGGATGGACTTTTACCTCAAGGAGAGCAGCCTACTTGTTCCACATACACACGTTTTTGTTTGGATGCCATATGATTGGAATTTATATGTGGTGTAGTACACATTTATATCTTGTATATACTGTTACAATAGTGTTTGTGATAGTAGACTCATGTACACACTGTTACAAAATTGTTTGTGATAGTAAATTCAAGTATTTTACAGATATCGTTCAATAACATCTCCTTATTGTGTTTTATCTGCATATATAATAATACACTTGATAGTGCCCCTATTGTTCACCTTAGGGTGTTATTTTATTAAGATTATTATTAAGTATGCTGTTATAAAATTAACTTTGAAGATTATTATTTAGATCAAATTTTTTATGACTAGATTTATTACACGGTATCATTATCGATTTAACACAAACTATAGTCAACTATATCTAGCTATATTAAAATGGTTTTAGATATATATATATTTTATTGTGATTTTTTATTGTGGTCTCTTAATGTGGTTTTATCACATTTTTTATTGGAATATTTTTATTGCAACATTTTTATTGCAGAATGTATTTCTTGTTCTATATAACTAAGTGTCTCATCATTGATTAGTTAAATGTTAATTATATTATTATTTCTGAGAATTGTCTACACCTACTTTATTATTTAGATATAACAATCCCTTTTAGTTTCAACATTGTGGCACTCAATATACTACTCTATTTTAAGAATTATGACCTTTTAAGAATAGATATATTGCAATATATTGTTTAATTTTTTTCATTTTATCTGTTTATACATCGTCATAATTTTTCACAATTAATGATCATCACATCACTATTGGGTATATTTTTCGTATTTTTGTGCTTTTAACTATTTCGCTAAGTTACATCTGCACATGCAATACCAAGATCGAAATAGTAATACATCCACCTTTAATAAATCCACCTTAAAATTCAAACCGCATGTGGTGCAAATGTGTAACCTATCACTTTACAGAATATACCTTTATAAGGACACATAAGACTGCAACAAACCATCTTGATAAAGCCGTGGAATATGGCAAAACGCGTTGATGGTATCAGCAATAGCTGTGAATCTGCAAAAATACAAATCCATTTGAAGGATTAATTTGGATTCTAAAAGGACTCTTTTCCTTGAATGATCCGTTCATATATCTCTGCGCAGAGTAACGATCTTAGGCTTCCTACGGATGTACTTTCAGTGTCACCACTCTATGATCAGCCACTGTATTACCACGTGAGCTGTTAACATCAGGACCAAGTTACAGCCTTGCAAACCTGTTACACAGGAGCTTCATTTATGAAAGCCCAAGAAGAGGAGACAGCCCCCGTGGAGTGAGCTGTAATTTTCTCAGGAGACTGCTGACCAGCAGTCTCATAAGCAAAACAAATTATACTTCTCAACCAAAGAGATAGAGAAGTAGCAGAAGCATTCTGACCTTTACGTTTTCCAGAGAAACAAACAAAGAGGGCAGAGGACTGACTTTCCAGAATCACTGCCAAAAGAGCTACAGAACCACAAACTGAAACGTTTGTCTATAAAGGCAAATCTCAGGAGCTTAAAATGATCCCTGTAGATGGGAACATGAAGATACATATCCTTCAGGTCAAAGGTCGTCATGAACTGACCCTCTTGGACCAAAGGAAGAATAGAACGAATGAATTCCATTTGAAGGATGATACCATGAGCAACTTGTTGAGACACTTAAGGTCTAGAATGTGGGACAAAAAGTTCCCTCTGAATTGGGAACCAAGAACAGAGTTTAATAGAACCCTAAGCCCTGTTCCCTTACTGGAACTGGAACTATCATTCCCAGGAAGGAAATGTCCTGAACACAGTTCAAGAATGCCCCTCATTTTTATCTAGACTGCAGATAAACTTGAGAGGTGGAATCAGCCCCTGGGAGGGAACATTTAGAATTAAATTTTGAAACCCTGAGATACTGGGCGCGATTACATATACGGCGCAGGCTTCAGCGCAAGCACTGCAACCCCAGCCGCCCATAATTTCACCTCGCACATAGCTATATATACAGGAAATAGTGTGCTGCCATATAGTGCTCCATAAATAGTCCCGCTCCTAAGCATACATCCCTGCTTTTCAAGAAAGCATACCAAGAAAACAAAGAAAAATTTATAATAGAAGTAAATTAGAAAGGTGTTTAAAATCACATGCTGTACCTGAATCATGAAAGAAAAAAAAAAATGTGGGTTTCATATTCCTTTAAGAATAATGATCCCGTATGTTACATGATATATGATATTTCCCAGTTGCATCTCCCAGCAAGATAGTATAATATAGCGCTCAACATTTTTTTTTTTTTTTTATTGCAGGGCCAGGCATAACGCAGAGTCTGAGCGATTTAAAGGGACATTAAACAACTTGTAATTACAAGACATGGCTGTTGTGTTGATATAGAATAACATATCAGCCTTAAAGGGCCATAATACCCAAATGTTTAAACACTTGAAAGTGATGCAGCATAGCTGTAAAAAGCTGACTAGAAAATATCTCCTGAACATTTCTATGTAAAAAAGAAAGATATTTTACCTCAAAAGTTTCTCAGTAGCCACCTCCCATTGAAAAGGATTTCTAAGCAGCATTTTAGTGTGTCTGTCCTGGGACAGCTGAAAGTATGAGCATCGTGAACTCTCATATTATTTCACCAATCAGGTAAAGGAAGCTTACTATGAAATCTCATGAGAGTTAAGTCAAATCTCATGAGATCACAGTAAGAGTTCATGACCTCAGCACTGCTGATGCTGATTGGCTGCTGTTCATTTCTTCATTTTTTTTTTATTTTTACCTGCAGCTGGGCAACATCTGAGTATAACTTTTTACACAGAACTTACTCTGCTGAGCTGAGGAGACTGTGAGGTAAAATATCTTCCTTTTTTACATAGAGATGCTCAGATGATATTTTCCTGTCAGCTTTTTACAGTTATACTGCATCAGTTTCAAGTGATTTAGCATATGAGTATTATGTCCCTTTAAGCTTTTTAGAACAAATTAACATTCTTTTTACTGCAGTTATTTTTCATTAGCCAAACTCCAGCCAATACTTTACTTATTTGAAAGAGCCAAACTGGGCTTTAGTCTGCAGAAAACAAGACTAGCTACTAAGGGGTCAATTTATCAAAGGCTTTCACCAGCCTTTAACCCCCTATGACTGCAGGTTCTCACAAGGGAACTTGTAGACCGTATTTAACAAGCAGCGGTCATCAGACTGCTGCTCCCCTTACCTTTTGCTACCTTTCAGGTGGCGAATTTCAATCTCCCTGGCCTGCACAGGTGCGGGATTGCACACAAAGCGCAAAATAGCACTCGTGTGCAATGCTGAATTCCCCTATCCACCGCAGCTTCATAAATCGACCCCTTAATAAAGTTAGTTTAACCCCTTAATGACAACTGACGTACCAGGTACGTCCTGCAAAAACTTGCAGTTAGTGACAATGGACGTACCTGGTACGTCAGTTGTCTTAGAGAGTGCTGGAAGCGATCGCAATCGCTTCCAGCAGCTCTCAGGGTATTGCAGTGATGCCTCGATATTGAGGCATCCTGCAATACCCTTTAGAAAGCATCCGATGCAGAGAGAGCCACTCTGTGGCCCTCTCTGCACCGGTAGCGATGCGGCCGTTCGTTGCTGGGTGGGAGCTTACAGGGAGGAGGGTGGGCGGCCCATCGCTACCCGGCATCCGGTTCCTTCAAGTGCATTGTGCACGCCGGATGCCGGGAGCGTGCGGGGGCTGCGTGCACGCGCGCGTGTGCGTGTGTGTGCGCGCGCGCGCGCAGCAATCACTGGCCCTGCCACCAATGAATTTTGGTAAGAGGGAGGGGGGCAGAATTTTTTAAATAAATAATCAGGATCAGGATCAGGATCTGGGGGGGGGGGGAGGGGGGGTTTGGGGCAGCTACACTACAGAAAAAATAAAAATAAAACATGTAACAAAACACTTTATTTTTTGGGGTAAACTGGGTACTGGCAGACAGCTGCCAGTACCCAAGATGGTGGCAATTAGGTAGGTGGGGAGGGTTAGAGAGGTGTTTGGGGGGGATCAGGGAGGTTGGGGGTTAAGGCAGGGGTCCATCACAGCTGAATAATTAAAAAAAAACAAACAAAAAAAAAAACACCTTTTATTTTAGTACTGGCAGACTTTCTGCCAGTACTTAAGATGGCGGGGACAATTGTGGGGTGGGGGAGGGAAGAGAGCTGTCTGGGAGGGATCAGGGGGTGGGATGTGTCAGGTGGGAGGCTAATCTCTACACTAAAGCTAAAATTAACCCTGCAAGCTCTCTACAAGCTACCTAATTAACCCCTTCACTGCTGGGCTTAATACAAGTGTGGTGCGCAGCAGCATTTAGCGGCCTCCTAATTGCCAAAAAGCAACGCCAAAGCCATATATGTCTGCTATTTATGAACAAAGGAGATCCCAGAGAAGCATTTACAACCATTTGTGCCATAATTGCACAAGCTGTTTGTAAATAATTTAAGTGAGAAACCTAAAATTGTGAAAAATGTCACTTTTTTTTTTATTTGCTCGCATTTGGCGGTGAAATGGTGGCATGAAATATACCAAAATGGACCTAGATCAATACTTTGGGTTGTCTACTACACTACACTAAAGCTAAAATTAACCCTTCAAGGTCCCTACAAGATCCCTAATTAACCCCTTCACTGCTGGGCATAATACACGTGTGGTGCGCAGCTGCATTTAGCGGCCTTCTAATTACCAAAAAGCAACGCCAAAACCATATATGTCTGCTATTTCTGAACAAAGGGGATCCCAGAGAAGCATTTACAACCATTTGTGCCATAATTGCACAAACTGTTTGTAAATAATTTCAGTGAGAAACCTAAAGTTTGTGACAAAATTTGTGAAAAAGTGAACAATTTTTTTTATTTGCTCGCATTTGGCAGTGAAATGGTGGCATGAAATATACCAAAATGGGCATAAATCAATACTTTGGGTTGTCTTCTAAAAAAAAATATATACATGTCAAGGGATATTCAGGGATTCCGGACAGATATCAGTGTTCCAATGTAACTAGCGCTAATTTTGAAAAAAAGTGGTTTGGAAATAGCAAAGTTCTACTTGTACTTATTGCCCTATAACTTGCAAAAAAAGCAAACAACATGTAACCATTGGGTATTTCTAAACTCAGGACAAAATTTAGAAACTATTTAGCATGGGTGTTTTTTGGTGGTTGTAGATGTGTAACAGATTTTGGAGGTCAAAGTTAGAAAAAGTGTGTTTTTTTCCATTTTTTCCTCATATTTTATATATTTTTTATATTAAATTATAAGATGTGATGAAAAAAATGGTATCTTTAGAAAGTCCATTTAATGGCGAGAAAAACGGTATATAATATGTGTGGGTACAGTAAATGAATAAGAGGAAAATTACAGCTAAACACAAACACTGCAGAAATGTAAAAATAGCCATTGTCATTAAGGGTAAGAAAACTGAAAAATGGTCCGGTCATTAAGGGGTTAAAGGGAATTGTTTTGCAGCTGTTATCAGTTGAAGTCAGCTAGGGAGAGATATGTAGCAGAATTAGCCTTCAGAAGTCAGCAGGGTGCATTTCAAGGTCTGAGATTTAGAAATTGCTCTATTTTCAGAGCTGAATTATAAGAAAATTGGACAAAATAATAAGTTGTTTCTTTATGCATAATTAAACATTTTATATAGAAATCTAAAGGTGTTTATTGTCCCTTTAAGCATGGGGGTCATGTGATTTGCCCCCCAAAAAATGTGTTTTGTCCAGGGATGGAGCAGAGCCATCCAGACTTGAGTTATGCGCAGTGGTTCTAGTCCATAAAAATTGAAGGTGTTTAAAAGATGATGATAAAGCTAAACAACTATAGTACAGGGCAGTACTTGGGTTACCTCTTATTCTATGTATCACTTTATTTCATAAAATACTCCTTTTAACCTCCTTCAACTCTCTCCTTGGCCTGGCTAAAATGCTGGACACGTAAAAAGAGACTGCAGCAGCTATGCTAATTTAGGTCAACTGGCACCCGCTTATTATAGCTAATGGTCTGTCCAGTCTCTGAGGGACACCAGGAGTCAGGACATCTATAGGAGCTCAACAAAGGAAGGGGCAGCTGGAAAGTGTGCCCAGTTCAGGATCCCACAAACTATCTTATCCTAGTTTAGCTGGGTCTCCCTGTTGTAGTGCAAGCTCATTAGCAGATATAGGAAGAGGATATAGAAATAAATTCTGGTTGTACAGAAACAAATACCTGAAATTAACTGCTCTTTAAGAAAGTGATAAGCTCAATATTGCTTGTCCATAAAATATTTATTTCTGCATGACGTCACAACTGCAATACACTTTTGTTATTTATTCTGCATGTTTTTCAAGTCATTTGGATCAGCAAATTGTGTTTTTTTCCACTTCTCCTAGAACGACTAGTGTACATTATGTGGAATTCAGAACTTTGACCTTTCTACATGATGCACTGTGATTGCTTGTAACATGTCTCTAATTTGTCAAAGCAAAGGCGATGAAATAAATAATAACTGATCATGTATCATGTGACAGCCATTGGCCAATCACAGACAAGTATTTGTATACTATAAACTGTGAACTTGTTCACACGTTGAATAGGAGCTGGTGCCTCAAAAAAGTGCATATAAAAAGACTGTGCAAAATGTGCTAACAGAAGTAAATTAGAAATTCTCTTAAAACTGCATGCTCTTTTCTGGCACATGAAAAGCTTAAATCTGAATATTGAGTCTCTGATTTCTCTTTAAAACTAATGTTAGTGATCATCTAACACTGGATAACTCACATTAAGGCCCATAGTTATCAAGGTCTGACGGACCTGATCCGACCCTGCGGATCAGGTCCCCCAGACCTCGCTGAATACGGCGAGCAATACGCTCGCCATATTCAGCATTGCACCAGCAGCTCACAAGAGCTGCTGGTGCAACGCCGCCCCCTGCAGACTCATGGCCAATCGGCCGCCAGCAGGGGGTGTCAATCAACCCAATCGTACTCGATCGGGTTGATTTCCGGCGATATCTGTCCGCCTGCTCGGTCTTTGTGACTGCTGCTTCATAACTGCTGTTTCTGGCGAGTCTGATGACTCGCCAGAAACACGGGGCATCAAGCTCCATACGGAGCTTGATACATATGCCCCTAAGGGTTGGATTTTTATTTACTTTTGCAGGAGCCGATGGTCACGGGTTAATTTAAAGCTATACCATCATACATGCACTCATTAGTTTCTGCCAAAAGATACTTTATATTTTTCAGGACATTTTTTGTATTTAAGTGAACAGAACAAAATATGTAGCACAATACAGAAGATATTGCAATGTGTTCTCACGAACAACCAGGAAGGTGCAGCTCTGTGCTTTGCCTAATGAGAAAATCTATCTCTCTTCACATTGCACAATCCATGTGATGGCTTTGTGATCCTGTATAATTTGGCCTGAAACACTGCATGTAAAAAAAGGTCAACTGATTAGAATAAAGGAGCTAAGTAGTTTTGTACCACTCACGTTTTTCCTGAACAGTGCAGACGGCACCTGTATGCTTGAACCCCTGCCAAAATCAGATTACATTGTCTGTTATCTAAGAGGGATTTTTACCTTGTTGATCATAGTATCAGTAATAGTGGATAGACTCATAATTATAATTTGAAGGGTTTATCATCTACAGTAAGTAGAACAGAAATAATAATACTACTTTGTAAATAATAAAATAATATTTATAATTATAGTCTTATCTGGGTCATCATTGCTGCAAGTGCATTATGTTGATAATTATTGTAATTATTCCCTATGCATTTAAAAGCTACTATTTATTATCCTTCTGAATACACTTTATAGAGTACTATATTCATGTGGGATTTCCTGTAAACTATCGGTTAAAGGGATATGAAACCCAGTTTTTTTCTTTCATGATTCAGATAGAGCAGGCGATTTTAAGCAACTTTCTAATTTACTCTTATTATCAATTTTTCTTTATGCTCTTCAAATAAAGATACAAAGAGAACGAAGAAACATTGATAATAGGAGTAAATTAGAAAGTTGCTTAAAATTGCCTGCTCTATCTGAATCATGAAATAAAAAAATGTACCTTTAATGTTGGCAAATAAAAAAAAAAAAAAAAATTAGATCTAGTATTTTTACATTAGTTGTTTTCAAGTCTTATATAAACACTGACATCTACAATATTAACATTAAAATAAAGCTGCATTTCCCAAGGTCAAATGTAACTTTAAAGCCAAGGTTTATCATACTGCAGTGCTGGTGGATAAGGTTCACAGCTAGGAACCTATTCGCCCAGCATCATGGAGAGGGGCAAATTCCATTGCCCAAATGCTTGTGCAGCCGTGTCACCTGTTCTAACTCAACCAATAGGGCTTGTTAATCATCCCTGTCAGATCTGCCCAAGATGATTTAACTCTGCCAGCCTTGAGCCTCTAAGAGCACCAATCTGCAGCTTGATAAAGGGAGCCCGAAAACTCTAGAATAGATATTATGGGGGACAATTTTTGAGTACACTGTCACTTTAAGAAAGAGTGGCATCTAAATATTTTTTTTTTTTTTGCATGAACAAAATTGTAATGTTAAAGCTGTGTAAATTTAGATTGACACTAATATTGGATGATATGCACTAATACAGGTGTATCAGTTGTATACTTCCTATCAATGCTGATTGGTTAATTTGTATTTCATGCTAATGCTCATTGGTTGATGGGTGCTTCCTGCAAATGCTTGTTGAGCTTTAGTACAAAAATATTATTAGGAATTTAAACAGTTTTCTATTAATATTTATTCAGGAAATAAAATATGAACATATGTAAATGCAGCAAATGGAGTACAGTTCCCATATTTAAAGTAAAATATAGCAATTACGTTTATAGCTGTTGTCTTGTAAACCAACAGAAAATAAAATATCTGAATTTTATTGCTGATCCCATTGTTTTGTGAATTGGTACAACTTCACAAATTAGGAGATTGAGCATATGATCTCAATGCAAACAGCAAATGAAAATACTGAATGTATTCATCTTTATTTGCCTCAAACAATATTACTATTGTATCAAACAGAATAGCACTGTAATAAAGTGTTTATGTACTTATAACATCAAGGCCAATCTCCTCTGGTGTAAATCACTAGCCTGGAGATGTCTCCTTTATCTGCTACAGATCCGCCACAGGACTGCAGGAACGGATAAGGATGGCCAGTCTGTCAGACACTACTATAAGCAACAGGTCCAGCAAGTCCTTTATGTGCTGTCATCTATTGAACCAATGTAACAAAATGTGCTGAATGTGGCTATCACTTTATATGAGGTTTATGTTTTGTCATTCCTTTGGGAATCCTTTTGCCTAGTAAAGTTAATTAAACTATTTAGTAAAGCACATTAACTACACTTCACTAAGCTAGCCAAAATATTTCTTCACAGACAGAGTGCATCACATCTTGTTCCTGCTTAAAGGGACACTAAACCCAAACATTTTCTTTCATGATTCGAGAAGAGAATACAATTTTAAATAACATTCCAATTTACTTCTATTATCTAATTTGCTTCATTCTTTAGATATCCTTTGTTGAAGAAATAGCAATGCACATGGGTGAGCCAATCACACGAGGCATCTATGTTCATCTACCAACCAGCAGCTACCGAGCATATCTAGATATGCTTTCCAGCAAAGAATATCAAGAGAATGAAGCAAATTGGATAATAGAAGTAAATTAGAAAGTTGTTTAAAATTGCATGCTCCTTCTAAATCATGAAAGAAAAAATTTTGGTTTCATGGCCCTTTAACAAATCAGGAAAGAGAGCTTAACTGAGTCAAATACAATCCACAAATAAATGCATATATGGAGATAACTAACCAAGAGCAGTACAAGTAATTACTGCAACCAATCATATGCTCTTTTTTCAATAATCTCTCAGGGGCTTTAGTCCAATCAACAAGTTCTTGACCTTTGTGATCAGCTAAAGAATAAAATCTACTGACCTTTATTGTAGAACAGCTCTATCCTTTAACTCTAATGTTCCAGTCTGGTTCGTAGACTGCAGCTATTTGTGGCACCTCAAGAAATGCAATATACTAGGTTGCTTTAGATTACAGCTCTGGCTACTTACACTCCTGGTCTAATGTAGCTCATGTGTGTGCCCATCCTTCAGTGCAAGCTGCTGTACCTGTGCTTGTGCACAAATAAATACAAGTATAACATGTAATACCTCTTTATGTCCTCCTTACATTCTGCCATTCCTGTGTTTCCTCCTTATTCAATATGAAATCCTGATCCTGTTACATAACTGCAAACAACATTTTCTTAAAACATAAAACACAAATTTCTGTAACAAAAAATGAAGAACTCCTGGCTTTAACGTGTATTTAAAATGTTTGCTAGTCAGGGATGCTAATGGTCATAATATGTGATACTGTTTATGGATAATGCAGGGGCTAATGTGTTTCTTGTCACACTTGCAGAATATGCTTTGTCTTTCTCACTTTGTTTTAGATTATTGTTTTTAGCACCATTTTTTTTATATATATAATGCATATGTATGCAGCATGTGCTTTGTTTGCATTCATATTATTAAAGGGGCATAAAACCCAACATTCTTTCATGATTCAGATAGATCATACAATTTTAAACAACTTTTTAATTTACTTCCATTATCAAAGTGTCTTGGTTCTCTTGATATCCTTTGTTGAAAAGCAGGGATGTAAGCTCAGGAATGTGCAAACGTCTGGAGTACTATATGAAAGCAATTTTGAAAGAATGTTGTCCATTTGCAAAAGCATTAGATGGTGGCATTATTTCTTGCCATAAAGTGCTCTAGATCTAGACACCTACCTAGATATCTCTACAACAAAGAAAACTATGAGGTATATTTATCAATGTGCGAGCGGACATGATACGAAGTAGCGTATCAGGTCCGCTGCACATCGATAAATGCTTGACAGCATACACTGTCAGCATTTATCATTGCACCAGCAGTTCTTGTGAACTGCTGGTGCATTGATGCCCCCCTGCAGATTCGCCGCTAGCAGTGGGTGTCAATCAACCTGATCGTATTCGACCAGGTTGATTTCTGACTGCCGCCTCAAAGCAGGCAGCCAAGTTATGGAGCAGCGGTCTTTAGACTTTAGGCCTTCAGGCTCGCCGGAAACAAGGGGCCTCAAGCTCCATATGGAGCTTGATAAATATGCCCCTATGTGTTAAAGCAAATTTGATAATAGAAGTAAATTGAAAACTTTTTAAAATTGTTCTGTCTGAATCACAATTTTTTTTTTTTTTGGGGGGGTCATATCACATTAAGCCAGGGGAGGCTGGTGAATTTTGAAGTTGGTGGGGCACTAGACCCCACCCCTTGAAAAAAGTTCCACCCCCAGAGGACTCCACACACTACACTTAAATTGTGTTTTTTTTGTTTTGTTTTTACAATAAGAGCTATATATGTATGCATTAACAATAAACAGCTAAGAATATAAACATAATATGTTGAACCTTGAGAAAACTGGATTAACTTGTCTAAACACTTATAAACTGTGGTCTTTAAGGTGAACAACAGAAAAAGATAACAAGCGTTTTCAGATTGACTCCTTTAAACTGCACTCTTCTTCTGAACGTGTACCTGGAAGCAAAAGTGGAATACATGTGTTTTAAAAAAAAAGCCCCTGTAAATGTACAAAACTAGACATGTAGCCCTCATCTAGCAATGAAGAACAGACCACAATGAGAGGATAGAGAGTCCCATATTTGCTTTGGATGAGAACAGTCCGGGGGAAATCAAAGGCCATGTTGAGACAGAAATATAGATTAAATAATTTCAAGCATGTACACATGTCCGCAGTGGAGGCTACTCCATATGAGCACAGCCGCACATGAACCCCTGGAAAAAAAAAAAAGAAAATAGATTTCTTTCATGTAATTAGCAAGAGTCCATGAGCTAGTGACGTATGGGATATACATTCCTACCAGGAGGGGCAAAGTTTCCCAAACCTCAAAATGCCTATAAATACACCCCTCACCACACCCACAATTCAGTTTTACAAACTTTGCCTCCTATGGAGGTGGTGAAGTAAGTTTGTGCTAGATTCTACGTTGATATGCGCTTCGCAGCAAGTTGGAGCCCGGTTTTCCTCTCAGCGTGCAGTGAATGTCAGAGAGATGTGAGGAGAGTATTGCCTATTTTGAATGCAGTGATCTCCTTCTACGGGGTCTATTTCATAGCTTCTCTGTTATCGGTCGTAGAGATTCATCTCTTACCTCCCTTTTCAGATCGACGATATACTCTTATATATATACCATTACCTCTGCTGATTTTCGTTTCCTTGTGGGCTGTTAGGCTCGCGGGGGCTGAAAATGCTTCATTTTATTGCGTCATTCTTGGCGCGGACTTTTTTGGCGCAAAAAATCTTTTCTGTTTCCGGCGTC
This sequence comes from Bombina bombina, assembly GCF_027579735.1. NCBI lineage: Eukaryota > Metazoa > Chordata > Amphibia > Anura > Bombinatoridae > Bombina > Bombina bombina. Next base: position 254,819,755 of record NC_069500.1, read on the forward strand.
ATATGTGTCGCCGGAAGTTGCGTCATTTTTTACGTTCTTTTGCGCCAAAAATGTCGGCGTTCCGGATGTGGCGTCATATTTGGCGCCAAAAAGCATTTAGGCGCCAAATAATGTGGGCGTCTTATTTGGCGCCAAAAAATATGGGCGTCGCTTTTGTCTCCACATTATTTAAGTTCATTTTTTTCTTTGCTTCTGGTTGCTAGAAGCTTGTTCATTGGCATTTTTTTCCCATTCCTGAAACTGTCATTTAAGGAATTTGATCTATTTTGCTTTATATGTTGTTTTTTCTCTTACATATTGCAAGATGTCTCACGTTGCATCCGAGTCAGAAGATACTTTAGGAAAATCGCTGCCTAGTGCTGGAACTACTACTATAAGTGTATCTGCTGTAAACTTTTGGTAGCTATTCCTCCAGCTGTTGTTTGTATTAATTGTCATGACAAACTTGTTAATGCAGATAATATTTCCTTTAGTAATGTACCTTTACCTGTTGCAGTTCCATCAACATCTAAGGTTCAGAATGTTCCTGATAACATAAGAGATTTTGTTTCTGAATCCATCAAGAAGGCTATGTCTGTTATTCCTCCTTCTAGTAAACATAAAAAATCTTTTAAAACTTCTCTTTATACAGATGAATTTTTAAATGAACATCATCATTCTGATTCTGATGACTCTTCTGGTTCAGAGGATTCTGTCTCAGAGATTGATGCTGATAAATCTTCATATTTATTTAAAATGGAATTTATTCGTTCTTTACTTAAAGAAGTACTAATTGCTTTAGAAATTGAGGATTCTGGTCCTCTTGATACTAATTCTAAACGTTTAGATAAGGTCTTTAAATCTCCTGTGGTTATTCCAGAAGTTTTTCCTGTTCCTAATGCTATTTCTGAAGTAATTTCCAGAGAATGGGATAAATTGGGTAATTCATTTACTTCTTCTAAACGTTTTAAGCAATTATATCCTGTGCCGTCTGACAGATTAGAATTTTGGGACAAAATCCCTAGAGTTGATGGGGCTATTTCTACCCTTGCTAAACGGACTACTATTCCTACGTCAGATGGTACTTAGTTTAAGGATCCTTTAGATAGGAAAATTGAATCCTTTCTAAGAAAAGCTTATCTGTGTTCAGGTAATCTTCTTAGACCTGCTATATCATTGGCTGATGTTGCTGCAGCTTCAACTTTTTGGTTGGAAACCTTAGCGCAACAAGTAACAGATCATGATTCTCATAATATTATTATTCTTCTTCAACATGCTAATAATTTTATCTGTGATGCCATTTTTGATATTATCAGAGTTGATGTCAGGTTTATGTCTCTAGCTATTTTAGCTAGAAGAGCTTTATGGCTTAAAACTTGGAATGCTGATATGGCTTCTAAATCAACTCTACTTTCCATTTCTTTCCAGGGTAACAAATTATTTGGTTCTCAGTTGGATTCTATTATCTCAACTGTTACTGGTGGGAAAGGAACTTTTTTACCACAGGATAAAAAATCTAAGGGTAAGAACAGGGCTAATAATCGTTTTCGTTCCTTTCGTTTCAACAAAGAACAAAAGCCTGATCCTTCATCCTCAGGAGCAGTTTCAGTTTGGAAACCATCTCCAGTCTGGAATAAATCCAAGCCTTCTAGAAAGGCAAAGCCAGCTTCTAAGTCCACATGAAGGTGCGGCCCTCATTCCAGCTCAGCTGGTAGGGGGCAGGTTACGTTTTTTCAAAGAAATTTGGATCAATTCTGTTCACAATCTTTGGATTCAGAACATTGTTTCAGAAGGGTACAGAATTGGTTTCAAGATGAGACCTCCTGCAAAGAGATTTTTTCTTTCCCGTGTCCCAGTAAATCCAGTGAAAGCTCAAGCATTTCTGAATTGTGTTTCAGATCTAGAGTTGGCTGGAGTAATTATGCCAGTTCCAGTTCTGGAACAGGGGATGGGGTTTTATTGAAATCTCTTCATTGTACCAAAGAAGGAGAATTCCTTCAGACCAGTTCTGTATCTAAAAATATTGAATCGTTATGTAAGGATACCAACGTTCAAAATGGTAACTGTAAGGACTATCTTGCCTTTTGTTCAGCAAGGGCATTATATGTCCACAATAGATTTACAGGATGCATATCTGCATATTCCGATTCATCCAGATCATTATCAGTTCCTGAGATTCTCTTTTCTGGACAAGCATTACCAGTTTGTGGCTCTGCCGTTTGGCCTAGCTACAGCTCCAAGAATTTTTACAAGGTTCTCGGTGCCCTTCTGTCTGTAATCAGAGAACAGGGTATTGTGGTATTTCCTTATTTGGACGATATCTTGGTACTTGCTCAGTCTTTACATTTAGCAGAATCTCATACGAATCGACTTGTGTTGTTTCTTCAAGATCATGGTTGGAGGATCAATTCACCAAAAAGTTCATTGATTCCTCAGACAAGGGTAACCTTTCTGGGTTTCCAGATAGATTCAGTTTCCATGACTCTGTCTTTAACAGACAAGAGACGTCTAAAATTGATTTCAGCTTGTCGAAACCTTCAGTCACAATCATTCCCTTCGGTAGCCTTATGCATGGAAATTCTAGGTCTTATGACTGCTGCATCGGACGCGATCCCCTTTGCTCATTTTCACATGCGACCTCTTCAGCTCTGTATGCTGAATCAATGGTGCAAGGATTACACAAAGATATCTCAATTAATATCTTTAAAACCAATTGTACGACACTCTCTAACGTGGTGGACAGATCACCATCGTTTATTTCAGGGGGCTTCTTTTGTGCTTCCGACCTGGACTGTAATTTCAACAGATGCAAGTCTCACAGGTTGGGGAGCTGTGTGGGGATCTCTGACGGCACAAGGAGTTTGGGAATCTCAGGAGGTGAGATTACCGATCAATATTTTGGAACTCCGTGCAATTTTGAGAACTCTTCAGTCTTGGCCTCTTCTGAAGAGAGAATCGTTCATTTGTTTTCAGACAGACAATGTCACAACTGTGGCATACATCAATCATCAAGGAGGGACTCACAGTCCTCTGGCTATGAAAGAAGTATCTCGAATTTTGGTTTGGGTGGAATCCAGCTCCTGTCTAATCTCTGCGGTTCATATCCCAGGTATAGGCAATTGGGAAGCGGATTATCTCAGTCGCCAAACGTTGCATCCGGGCGAATGGTCTCTTCACCAAGAGGTATTTCTTCAGATTGTTCAAATGTGGGAGCTTCCAGAAATAGATCTGATGGCGTCTCATCTAAACAAGAAACTTCCCAGGTATCTGTCCAGATCCCGGGATCCTCAGGCGGAAGCAGTGGATGCATTATCACTTCCTTGGAAGTATCATCCTGCCTATATCTTTCCGCCTCTAGTTCTTCTTCCAAGAGTAATCTCCAAGATTCTGAAGGAATGCTCGTTTGTTCTGCTGGTAGCTCCGGCATGGCCTCACAGGTTTTGGTATGCGGATCTTGTCCGGATGGCCTCTTGCCATCCGTGGACTCTTCCGCTACGACCAGACCTTCTGTCGCAAGGTCCTTTTTTCCATCAGGATCTCAAATCCTTAAATTTAAAGGTATGGAGATTGAACGCTTGATTCTTGGTCAAAGAGGTTTCTCTGACTCTGTGATTAATACTATGTTACAGGCTCGTAAATCTGTATCCAGAGAGATATATTATAGAGTCTGGAAGACTTATATTTCTTGGTGTATTTCTCATCATTTTTCTTGGCATTCTTTTTAGAATTCCGAGAATTTTACAGTTTCTTCAGGATGGTTTAGATAAAGGTTTATCTGCAAGTTCTTTGAAAGGACAAATCTCTGCTCTTTCTGTTCTTTTTCACAGAAAGATTGCTAATCTTCCTGATATTCATTGTTTTGTACAAGCTTTGGTTCGTATAAAACCTGTCATTAAGTCAATTTCTCCTCCTTGGAGTTTGAATTTGGTTCTGGGGGCTCTTCAAGCTCCTCCGTTTGAACCTATGCATTCATTGGACATTAAATTACTTTCTTGGAAAGTTTTGTTCCTTTTGGCAATCTCTTCTGCCAGAAGAGTCTCTGAATTATCTGCTCTTTCTTGTGAGTCTCCTTTTCTGATTTTTCATCAGGATAAGGCGGTGTTGCGAACTTCTTTTGAATTTTTACCTAAAGTTGTGAATTCCAACAACATTAGTAGAGAAATTGTGGTTCCTTCATTATGTCCTAATCCTAAGAATTCTAAGGAGAAATCGTTGCATTCTTTGGATGTTGTTAGAGCTTTGAAATATTATGTTGAAGCTACTAAGTCTTTCCGAAAGACTTCCAGTTTATTTGTTATCTTTTCCGGTTCTAGAAAAGGCCAGAAAGCTTCTGCCATTTCTTTGGCATCTTGGTTGAAATCTTTAATTCATCTTGCCTATGTTGAGTCGGGTAAAACTCCGCCTCAAAGGATTACAGCTCATTCTACTAGGTCAGTTTCTACTTCCTGGGCGTTTAGGAATGAAGCTTCGATTGATCAGATTTGCAAAGCAGCAACTTGGTCCTCTTTGCATACTTTTACTAAATTCTACCATTTTGATGTATTTTCTTCTTCTGAAGCAGTTTTTGGTAGAAAAGTACTTCAGGCAGCGGTTTCAGTTTGAATCTTCTGCTTATGTTTTTCATTAAACTTTATTTTGGGTGTGGATTATTTTCAGCAGGAATTGGCTGTCTTTATTTTATCCCTCCCTCTCTAGTGACTCTTGCGTGGAAAGATCCACATCTTGGGTAATCATTATCCCATACGTCACTAGCTCATGGACTCTTGCTAATTACATGAAAGAAAACATAATTTATGTAAGAACTTACCTGATAAATTCATTTCTTTCATATTAGCAAGAGTCCATGAGGCCCGCCCTTTTTTGTGGTGGTTATGATTTTTGTATAAAGCACAATTATTCCAATTCCTTATTTTATATGCTTTCGCACTTTTTTCTTATCACCCCACTTCTTGGCTATTCGTTAAACTGAATTGTGGGTGTGGTGAGGGGTGTATTTATAGGCATTTTGAGGTTTGGGAAACTTTGCCCCTCCTGGTAGGAATGTATATCCCATACGTCACTAGCTCATGGACTCTTGCTAATATGAAAGAAATGAATTTATCAGGTAAGTTCTTACATAAATTATGTTTTTTTGGCTGAATAAATATAATTTTTCCAATAGCCCGCCTATTGGAAAAATTATATTTATTCAGCCAAAAAAAGGTTCCAGTCTACTATCCAGTTTAATAAAAAAAAATCCCTTTTTTTTTTAACCGCACGTGAGGTAGAGAGGTATAGCCTGCCATAGCCCTTTGCACATTTTTTCTATGTGCCTGCTGCGCTGCCCATAACAGAGCCTATACCTTTGCTAATCGCACAATTTTCAGTGTGTGAGTTGGGCCATTTCTATGGGCAGGCAGCATGGGGGAGCACCCAAGGCTAGGAACTAACTACAAGTCCCATAATGCATAGCCATTACTTAGCCAATGAGAGAGTGGTTTGGTCTGGGAAGGAGGGGCTGCAGACTTACGCGCGTTTGGAACAGAAACATTGCTAATCAAGATAGTATGTCTCCCCATTTAAAGCCAATACCTGCTGGAATTACCTATTTCAGTCTCCGTTATTCTCCCTGATTGGCTACACTAAACTGCTCTACTTACTGCAGTTGAAGTCTACACTCTCTATCTTTATTCTGTAATAAGATCTGGAGTGTGTTTTTGCCTAAGTAGATATGATGATAAAGTAGGACTGTCCTACTTTATCATCATATCTACTTAGGCAAAAACTCACTCCAGATCTTATTACAGCTGCAGATAGAGAGTGTAGACTGCAACAGCAGCAAGTAGAGTAGTTTAGATTAGCCGATCAGGGAGAATTACACCAGTAATTCTTGAATTGTACCACCTGCTAGCTGCAAGTAAATTAGCAAGCAATATAATATAATATTATGATTGTGTGTGTGTACTATATATATATATATGTACAGTATATATAAGTGGGAATTGTGAAAAAAATTAGGCTGATATTTTACCACATAGGTATTTAATACATTTTTGGTGTGATACATTTTGATACATATATAGAATATACAGTGTGTGTGTGTGTGTATATATATATACATTTACAAGATTCAAAGAAGAAAAATTGGAGAGGTCACAGTAGTGTTCTCTCCAAAATAGACAGGGATTTCAGCACTCCGTTTTAGTAAACAATTATTTATTTAAATATTTAATTCAATGCACACATATGTAAGGATTAATTTAGAAATGGGTGTTCCAGGCCTCTACGCAACCAAACAACATCTGGGTCCCCTAAACCAAAACCACACAAAATAGTAGTAAATAAATAAATTTATTTGTGCAAACAAAAAGAAAAAATCACATACATTTAAAAATACGTTTTGTACATTAAATGCATAGATAAAGCTGGCCAGCTCACTCAGGTTAATATGATGCAGATAAATACCTAAACATAAGTGATTGAGTTTCTTAGGCAACACCCCTACCAGTGGGTAGCCCTGTGTACCAACAGGAATCTGCTACCATGGATAATAATGGGGATCCATGCGTAATCACTCATTTAGGGCACAAATGGAAATGACAACACCTGTCTCAGAGGGTAACTCAAAACAAGTTTAAATAAAAAGAGAGAAGCGCTCAACCTGGGAACGAACAATAACATAATAGCTTGTTCTATGGCTAATTACCACCCTAGAAGCAGCCTCTTTTTGCTCAATATGTGCCTTTCACAGAGAAGAACTTTCCTGTAGCATATCAGTCCGATCCTGACTTAACAGTGCAGTCCAGCCCCGAAATACCAGGCAATCCCTCTCTGAACAAGAGAACCAGCAAAACCCCAGACGTACGTTTCGGCCTATTGTGGGCCTCGTCAGTGAGGTGCAGCCATATCCCTTTAGGCACACTGAGCAACGGGTCCACGTCTGGATTACCGCATCACACTTAGGGAGACTTCCCTAAGTGTCCTAATTTGCATAAATAAAAAGAGAGAAGCGCTCAACCTGGGAACGAACAATAACATAATAGCTTATTCTATGGCTAATAGCTTAGTCTCCCTATGGGAAAAAAGGGGAAACCAGACGTGAACTCCTTGCTCAGTGTGCTTAGAGGAATACTGCTACACCTCACTGACGAGGCCCAATGAAGGCCGAAACGATCGTCTGGGGTTGCTTTGTTCCTTGTTCAGAGAGGAATTGCCTGGTATTTCAGTGCTGGACTGACCGTAATAGGCGGGATCAGACTGATATACTACAGGAAAGTTCTACTCTGTGAAAAGCATTGCTGGGCTAAAAGAAGTTGCACCCAGGTGGTAAATCGCCATAGAACAGGCTAACAATGGTATTGAGCTGGTTGTTCGTTCCTGTGAGTGCATTTCTCTCTGTGTGTATTTAGTCTCCCTATGGGAAAAAAGGGGAAACCAGACGTGGACTCCTTGCTCAGTGTGCTTAGAGGAATACTGCTACACCTCACTGACAAGGCCCAATGAAGGCCGAAACGATCGTCTGGGGTTGCTTTGTTCCTTGTTCAGAGAGGAATTGCCTGGTATTTCGGTGCTGGACTGACCGTAATAGGCGGGATCAGACTGATATACTACAGGAAAGTTCTACTCTGTGAAAAGCATTGCTGGGCTAAAAGAAGTTGCACACAGGTGGTAAATCGCCATAGAACAGGCTAACAATGGTATTGAGCTGGTTGTTCATTCCTGTGAGTGCATTTCTCTCTGTGTGTATTTAGTCTCCCTATGGGAAAAAAAAGGGGAAACCAGACGTGGACTCCTTGCTCAGTGTGCTTAGAGGAATACTGCTACACCTCACTGACGAGGCCCAATGAAGGCCGAAACGATCGTCTGGGGTTGCTTTGTTCCTTGTTCAGAGAGGAATTGCCTGGTATTTCGGTGCTGGACTGACCGTAATAGGCGGGATCAGACTGATATACTACAGGAAAGTTCTACTCTGTGAAAAGCATTGCTGGGCTAAAAGAAGTTGCACCCAGGTGGTAAATCGCCATAGAACAGGCTAACAATGGTATTGAGCTGGTTGTTCGTTCCTGTGAGTGCATTTCTCTCTGTGTGTATTTAGTCTCCCTATGGGAAAAAAGGGGAAACCAGACGTGGACTCCTTGCTCAGTGTGCTTAGAGGAATACTGCTACATCTCACTGACGAGGCCCAATGAAGGCCGAAACGATCGTCTGGGGTTGCTTTGTTCCTTGTTCAGAGAGGAATTGCCTGGTATTTCGGTGCTGGACTGACCGTAATAGGCGGGATCAGACTGATATACTACAGGAAAGTTCTACTCTGTGAAAAGCATTGCTGGGCTAAAAGAAGTTGCACCCAGGTGGTAAATCGCCATAGAACAGGCTAACAATGGTATTGAGCTGGTTGTTCGTTCCTGTGAGTGCATTTCTCTCTGTGTGTATTTAACTCAAACAAGTTAGTTAGAGAGGCTTGTTACCTTGAGATTATTAATAGGATCTATGTCAAATACTTATGTGCTAGACTGTAACAATGTAACAAAAATGTACATGCTTTACATTTTACACACTTTTCATTGAGAAAAACAACACCCTGACCAGAGGGTAGCACCAATATAAAGATAGGTTCCAGCTACCTTAGTACTAAATAGGGATCTATGTATCTCTAATGATAGATGTGTAATCACAGCAATAATATCAATCACATGTATAGTGCAAGCAGTATAAATTACATAAGAACCATGTTAATAGGACTTTCCACATCCGCTATGATTTTGTTCAAAGCTCAAGTGTATATGCTTAAGTGCATGTTCCAGACAGTACATTCCATTATAGACTCGTAAGTCCATGAATACTTTACAAATCACTTTTGAGCGCTTGTAGTCCTTCTCCTTTTAATCTTGGTGAAAAATCCGGGTGTGGAGCCTGCTTGCTGCTGTAGTTAGAAGAGCTGTGTGCTGCATCGAATATCAATCAGGAGCTGGTTTTCAGCTGTGCAAATGACGTCACACGCCAACGGCCGTTTCACCCCCCACGTGACCGAATGTCATTGGGGCTTCCTCAGGGCGTATACCTTGCCACTCCATAAGCGCTTTATTTAAGCTCAGCCCTTTATTTGGATTGGTGAAATATATTCAATGAAAATCAAACAGTGTTTTCTATTTCTCAAATGTAACCAGTATAGTTATTAGCTCTTACCTTACCCATGCAAATTAGCAACAGTATGGTAACATATTAAGCGTTTCAATATTTGCAAATATATAATGGCGAGAACCAAAAAACATTGTTCGCACTTGATTATAAAAATAATAATTACTTCCAGCAAAGGCAATCCAGCTCGAGGCAAACAATGGGAGTAGGAAATTTTTATTATTAATCTCTATTTTTAGATTTTTTAGATTTTTTGCTTAGGGAGAACGACAATATAAATTCCTGCATTATGATAAAGTAATATCATATTATTCTTGTACAAGTTATATCATTTTTTACCTTTATAAAAAAGGAGCAAAATCTAATTTTTTGTTCAAGCCATTTGGTGACAACGTTTTTAAACGAAATATCCATGCCACTTCTTTCCTAAGTAATAGATTATCAATGTCTCCACCCCTGCCATGTAAAGAACATCTTTCAATACCTATAACTTTTAAATCATCTGTAGAACAATTGTGGCAGAGCTATATTACTATTTATAATGCCTTCCTTTGCATTAGCAATGTCATTGCGGTGTTCTGTAACCCTATCCTTCAGGATTCTCTTAGTTTTCCCTGTATAATACAGGGGACATGGACAGTATAGTAAATATATTACATTATCAGATTTACAATTAATAAATTGTCTAATTTCATATATTTTTTCACCTGTAGAAAACTTACTAGTTTTTACTATAAATTTACAAAAGACACAATTGCCGCATTGAAAGCAACCTTGTAGCTTTTGTCGTTTTTCGAGCCAAATTTTGTGCTTTTGGATTACGTGAGAAATCGCTCTTCACCAATCTATCTTTTAAATTGGGAGCCCTTCGTGCAACTAATGATGGGAAGTCACCCACCATACTTTTAACATTCTCGTCTGAAAGTAAAAACTGCCACTTGTTTTTTAGAATATTTCGAACCTGATTCCAGTGTCCATTATACTCTGTAATAAACCTGATCCTATTGTCCACTTTTTTCTCTCTTTTATCAAAAAGCAAAGAATCTCTATTTGCTTTTAAGGCTTTATTCATTGCATATTTCACATTACGTTTTGAATACCCCCATGCTATAAATCGATTGGCCATTTCTTGTGCATGTGTCTTGTACTTATTCCTACTGGAACAATTCCTTTGAAGCCTGAGGAATTGTCCCGTAGGTATTCCTCTAATCAGGGACGGAGGGTGGTGACTGGAAGCAACCAACAATGTATTTGTTGCAGTGCTTTTTCTATAGATTTCTGTAGTAAGTTTGTTACTTTCTTTTTTAATTACAATATCCAAAAATGGTAATTCTGATGTGCTATACTCATACGTGAGAAAAATATTAAATTTGTTCTTATTCAAATTACAGACAAATTCTTTCAAAAGGTCTACTGACCCTCTCCAAAGTATGAATATGTCGTCCACATATCGATGCCATATTAACACAGAGGAGGCTATCAATTCATTAAAGTCTTCGAAGACAGTAAAAAGTTCCCATAAGCCTAGATGTAGGCAGGCATATGATGGGGCGCATGTTGCCCCCATCGCTGTGCCCCTTATTTGTTTATAAAACTTGTTATCAAATTTGAACACATTATTTTCCAAAATGAACTTCAAAAGTATAGTTAGAAATTCAGTGTGCTTATCAAATTGATTACCTCTAGATTCTAAAAAATGTTGTGCTGCTGCAATTCCTACTGAGTGGGGGATGGAAGAGTAGAGTGCCTCCACATCTAGGGATACTAGAAGTGTTTCTTCATCAACTTCTATCCCATCTAGTTGTCTTAAAAGGTCAGTGGTGTCTTGTACAAAGGTAGGTAAAGAAGAAACAAAAGGTTTTAAATAACTGTCCACATAGTTCCCAATATGTTCAGTGATACTGCCTATCCCCGATATTATAGGGCGTCCGGGGGGGTCCTGCATATTTTTATGCAACTTTGGAATGCAGTAGAACACTGGTATTTTAGGAAACTTTATGTACAGGTAGTCAAACTCCTTTTTACTGATAATACCATCTTTTCTTGCTTTATTGAGTATGTGTAGTAATTCACCTTGTATTTTAGAGATGGTACTCTCTTGAATAGGTAAATATTGTTCTTTATTATTAAGTTGTTTTTTTACTTCCGATACATAATTACACTCATTCATTATTACTAGGTTTCCGCCCTTATCCGCCTGCTTAATTATAATACCAGGGGTATTCATAAGTTCCTGAAGTGCTGTTCTTTCTTGTCTAGACAGATTATCATCAATTATTTTACTGATAGGTAATTTTTCAATTTCTTTCTCAACTTCTTTTACAAAAAGGTTTACCGCTGGTACTAGTGACAAGGGAGGCATATAACATGAATTCGGTCTAAATTTAGATGTTACAGGGACAGTATTAGATGTAGCACCTAAAAGAATTTCAGGTGCTGCTAAGTATTCCTCTATCTCACTCTCATCTATTAAACTCTCAAGGACTGTAAGTGTATCTCTATCCTCATCAGTAATTTTAGGTTGTTCTAAATTTAGAGGATTTTTTCTTTTATTCTTTGTCATAACTTGAGAGAGAACCACTTTTCTGGCAAATAAGTGTAGATCTTTTGTTATTGTGAACTTGTCCAGACTTCTAGCAGGGCAAAAAGAAAGCCCTTTCTTTTCGCAGCACACAGCTCTTCTAACTACAGCAGCAAGAAGGCTCCACACCCGGATTTTTCACCAAGCTTAAAAGGAAAAGGAGAAGGACTACAAGCGCTCAAAAGTGATTTGTAAAGTATTCATGGACTTACGAGTTTATAATGGAATGTACTGTCTGGAACATGCACTTAAGCATATACACTTGAGCTTTGAACAAAATCATAGCGGATGTGGAAAGTCCTATTAACATGGTTCTTATGTAATTTATACTGCTTGCACTATACATGTGATTGATACTATTGCTGTGATTACACATCTATCATTAGAGATACATAGATCCCTATTTAGTACTAAGGTAGCTGGAACCTATCTTTATATTGGTGCTACCCTCTGGTCAGGGTGTTGTTTGGTTGCGTAGAGGCCTGGAACACCCATTTCTAAATTAATCCTTACATATGTGTGCATTGAATTAAATATTTAAATAAATAATTGTTTACTAAAACGGAGTGCTGAAATCCCTGTCTATTTTGGAGAGAACACTACTGTGACCTCTCCAATTTTTCTTCTTTGAATCTTGTAAATGTACTTGTTTACAGGGTCTGCACCCGATAATAATTAATATAAAGTGGTTTTCTTGATACCTTCTCCCTAATACACTCAGTATATATATATATATATTTATATATATATATATATATATATATATATTTATATAACTATTTTACATAACTGATCTGTAAACCCCCCATTTTAATAACCCAAGAGCCGCCACTGCATGTCCGGGTGTCCGCTTAAAGCCCACAAGGTGACATTAACTGTATAAACTTATTTCTTACCACTTTGAAAGTGCCAGGTGTGCCGATGACTATTTGGACCCATTAACATTGGCGCATGAAGAGCAGGCCTGGACCCGCACCAAGAACAGCACAGAAGACCTCCACAATAGACCTCTATTACAGTTCACAATTCTCTGATTAATATATCAACGGCACATCAGGGACTTTTAAAGCGATAAAAAATAACTCGATACAGTTAATGTCACCTTGTGGGCTTGAAGGGGACACTCTGATATGTATATGCTCGTAATAATTTAAGCTGTATTTCTGTCTCAACATCGCATTTGATCTCCCCCGGACTGTTCTCATCGCTAGATGAGGGCTTCATGTCTATTGACTAGGGATGGGCGAATGTTTCACAACATTCGAAAAATGGCACGAATTTTAACACATTCGTTCGTTCGAATCGAATTTCGAATGTTTACATAACATTCTAACATTCGATTTTCGAATGTTCGGTTTCAAATTTTACGATTACATTCGAAAATATTCTTTTTGAAAAATTTGAATTTAGATTGTAATAGTATTTCTAATGCTTTTTCTTTAAATGTAATATTCGAATTATGCAATATTCGAAAAATTTGTATTTAGATTGTAATAGTATTTCTAATGCTTTTTCTTTAAATGTAATATTAGAATTATGCAATACGTGTATTCGAATTCAAAAAAATCGAATTTAGATTGTAATAGTATTTCAAATGCTTTTTCTTTAAATGTAATATTCGAATTATGCAATATTCGAATTCGAAAAATACGAATTTAGATTGTAATAGTATTTCTAATGCTTTTTCTTTAAATGTAATATTCGAATTATGCAATACGTGTATTCGAATTCGAAAAATTCGAATTTAGATTGTAATAGTATTTCTAATGCTTTTTCTTTAAATGTAATATTCAAATTATGCAATATTCGAATTCGAAAAATTCGAATTTATATTCAAATTCAAAAAATTCGAATTTATATTCAAATTCGAAAAATTCGAATTTATATGTTTGTAATAGTATTTCTAATGCTTTCTTTAAATGTAATATTCGAATTATGCAATATTCTATAAGGAAACATTCAAAATGATATATTTGTATCTATTATGTATCAATTTACTAGATTCCCGCCCTACCACATGAACTATTGAACTTCTGAATAGTATTTGTTAAATAGAATGTTAAATTCGAAATTTCGAATGTGGACATTCGATATAATTATAAACATTCGAATTAGAAAGTGATATTCGAAAACTGTAAATAACATTCGATTTTCGAATTTTTAAGAATATTCGTTCTTATCGACATTCGGATTTAGAATTCGAATTTTGGTAATAACATTCGTTATACATTCAAAATTTGAAAATTTACACTTTCGCCCATCCCTACTATTGACCTGGAGTTGCATCGGGTGCCTTGTGTTCTGTAGAAGGCAGGCTCAATATTTGATTAGATGGCATTTTATCGATTAAACATTGCAAAAGATTTTATTAAGGCGTTTTAAGTAGGTCCTTGGGGGAAGCAATTTTTAAATGGAGTCTTGCAGTGCTGCTGATGCCTCTGCCTCGGCCATCAGCTGCTCAGCGAGTCAGGCAAAATCCAGGGCACATATTGCATCTGCAGCTGTGTATACCTCCCCCCCAACACATGCTCCTTTCAGCCAATGGGAGGTTAGAAGACTGTCTGTGCCTAGACATCCCCTATGTTAACTGATAGGGTGATGTGAGAAATCACAGTCACAGAAGGAGCCTGTGTAAAGTTCTGTTAGAAAGGGCAGATTTCAAGAAATGCTCTGTCACAGAACTTTGTAAAAGCAAGATATTTTTTTAATAGCAAAAACCATAGCAACCTATTCCTAGCTGTGCACAATGGCATATTATTGTATCCTCCCCCTCCCCAATAAATAGACAGTGGAGTGCTGCCCCTAATGAGGAGCCTCCGCTGCTTTAAAGGGACAGTCAAGTCCAAAATAAACTTTCATTATTCAAATAGGGCATGTAATTTTAAACAACTTTCTAATTTAGTTTTTTTAAAAAAATTTTTATTTATAACCAGCACGAGGTACAAGAATAAACTGTATATCTGTGAAACACCACGCAGGGTGAGATAAAAGTTTACAAAGTAGATGAAACAGTATAATGTGACTGCCAAGTGCATATATATCCAATACATTAAGAAACAAAATGTAAAAGAGCTCAATGTTCACAGTTACAATAAAGGCTGCAGAAATCCTCTACAAATGAGAGAGCAATCTAGCTTGTACGCAAGTGTACCTCACTACTGGGGTTTTATTATTTTATAACCTAACATAACTAAACATCTATAAGCACAGACAAAACAAAAATAGAACTAGTACACACTATCAATTCTCCCTTGATGCTCCATAACCCAGGTGTGTTGTACTCAGATCACAGGAGCAAGAGCAAAGTTGTGAGGATATCACAGCTATCCTTGTGGGCATTTCTGCATGAATGTTCCCCTAATGTTAGGCTTGTCCCTACATAAAGAGGTTCTGACCATACTTATAAGATCTAATCTATAATGAGTACATTAGGTAAATTGAAACAATATGGGGGATAGCTATTGTATCTCAATCCTATAGCCCGGTAGCAATGTGAGTCTCATATATAGAATTGGCACTTTTGTGGGAATGATATTGATTTATGCTGTGCCCCTGACCAAGACGATATGTTACCAGATTTTCGGGTACGCAGAGTGGAGAGACCGGTTTACTGATATGGGGGATTAGCAGATATTTATGTAGTTGACTCCTAGCCTGGGGCCTGGGAATAGGATGCCAGTATCAATCTAGGGGCTGCTGCAAGATGACTATATTCAGGCTGCTTACAGGAAAGGAAAAGCTGCTTGTGCTGATAGCCAATACTGAGTTAATATGAATTGTGTACAGAGAGTGATAACTAGCAGCATTAAGTATTATGGGGCATCGATATTGTGCTGCAGTAATCAAACCAAACCCAAATAAGCAGGTATCCTAGTCAGATTAAGTGACATTCGGCCAAAAGTGTGCAAAGATAAGCATATAACGAAATCACCTAGTCCACAATAAAATTGGGAATCCATTAATTTGAGGGAATTGAACTGGTTGGAGGAGTTACTATGTTTCAGGGTGATGAGCGCTAGTTAAATAGAGTTTAAAATACTAAACAGGATGAAAACATTAATAAGCAAAACAAAACAACACAATCAAATATTAAAATATGCCTGATATTCCACTATTATACATAAGCTAGATGAAGATTTTAGTTCATACAACCACTCCGCCACCCAGTCGGCTGGAACATAGGGATGTTGTCCTGAGCGGATCACCCGACCCCAGCACGAGATGGAGTATGGCACTCATGCCTCAGGAGGGTGCAGTTCTTTTGCGGTTCTTTTGCGGTTGGGAGAGGGGCTGCTCCGCAGTGAGAAGCAGGTACAGTAGCGCGACAGTAGAGTAGCCGTCACTTCTCAAGTCCGACCCCGAGGCTGTCCGTAGAGTGGTTCCCTGCGGTGTGGCAGTTACAACCGCTGCCTGTCTGCTCTCCTGTGCAGCATAAGTTCTGCAGCTGTTGTCTTCTCCTGGTGTGCACAGTGCGGCGTGGGCATCTGGAAGCTCTGGAGTTGCGTCGTCGCTCCTTTCCGCCAGGTTAAGACATTGGTCAGTCGTGTCGGCTGGACATAACATCATGCTGATGGCTGGAGAGCCAAAGTGAAGAGGATTAGGGACACCGGTCGTGAAGCCGTCAGCGCTCTCATTCTTAAAGAGTACCAGGAATCCCGAGGTTTGATGCGCCTCCACAGAAGTAGGTCTTGGGTAGATCAGTGTATGGGGGACAGCCATCTCCTTCAATATCTCTGTTTCCGCCATGACCAGGTAGTTTGGTTGGGGAAGGAGGATAGGGGAGTGTGACCCCTCCATCGGTGGTATAGTACCGTTATCCAAGGTATCGTTTTTCAAATGAGCTGATGAAATCTGACGAGGCACACTCAAACATGTAGGAATTACATTAGGAAGTTTGGGTGTGCAAAGCTCTCGCATTTCACAGAGGAGATCCCCCATAGTTGTTGTTAGGGAGTCCAGTATAGGCAGAAATACATCTACTAGGGCCTCAGCAATGTGCGCCATCTTGGTTGTCTGAGTGTGCACGTCTGCAGGTCCAAAATCAAATTTTTACTTTTCTGTGCCTTCTCGGACGCCAGGAGTTGTAATGTCCTGATCCTGGAGTATTCCCGGGCACAATTATTGCCAAGGGAGGTATGGATGGCTGGAGATGTTGCCACAATGCACTCAAAAGCAGGTTTCAGTCTCGGAGCAAAGTGAAGCTGTGCCCATCTTGTTAAGCCGCCTACCGGAAGTCTTCTAATTTACTTTTATCACCAATTTGGCTTAGTTCTCTTGGTATTCTTAGTTGAAATCTAAACCTAGGTAGGCTCATATGCTAATTTCTTAGACCTTGAAGTCCTCCTCTAATCTGAATGCATTTTGACAGTTTTCACCACTAGAGGGCGTTAGTTCATGTGTGTCATATAGATAACCTTGAGCTCACGCACGTGAAGTTACCTAGGAGTTAGCACTGAATGGCTAAAATGCAAGTCTGTTAAAAGGTCTGAAATAAAGAGGTTGTCTGCAGAGGCTTACATACAAGGTAATCACAGAGGTAAAAACAAAATTTATGCTTACCTGATAAATTTATTTCTCTTGTGGTGTATCCAGTCCACGGGTTCATCCATTACTTGTGGGATATTCTCCTTCCGAACAGGAAGCTGCAAGATGACACCCACAGCAGAGCTGTCTATATAGCTCCTCCCCTAACTGCCACCCCCAGTCATTCGACCAAAGACAAGCAAGAAAAAAAGGAGAAACTATAGGGTGCAGTGGTGACTGTATTTTAAAAATAAAAAACACCTGCCTTAAAATGACAGGGCGGGCCGTGGACTGGATACACCACAAGAGAAATAAATTTATCAGGTAAGCATAAATTTTGTTTTCTCTTGTAAAGGTGTATCCAGTCCACGGGTTCATCCATTACTTGTGGGATACCAATACCAAAGCATTAGGACACGGATGAAGGGAGGGACAAGGCAGGAACTTAAATGGAAGGCACCACTGCCTGTAAAAACTTTCTCCCAAAAATATCCTCCGAAGAAGCAAAAGTATAAAATTTATAGAATTTAGAAAAGGTATGAAGCAAAGACCAAGTCGCCGCCTTACAAATCTGTTCAACAGTGGCCTCATGTTTAAAAGCCCATGTGGAAGCTACTGCTCTAGTAGAATGAGCTGTAATTCTTTCAGGAGGCTGCTGGCCAGCAGTCTCATAAGCTAAGCGTATTATACTTCTTAGCCAAAAAGAAAGAGAAGTTGCCGAAGCCTTTTGGCCTCTCCTCTGTCCAGAGTAGACAACAAAGCAGATGTTTGACGAAAATCCGTCGTAGCTTGTAAATAAAACTTTAAAGCACAAACCAAATCAAGATTGTGTAATAGACGTTCCTTTTTTGAAGAAGGATTAGGACATAGTGAAGGAACAACAATCTCCTGATTGATATTCTTATTAGATACCACCTTAGGAAGAAACCCAGGTTTGGTACGTAACACTACCTTATCTGCATGGAAAATCAGATAAGGGGAATCACATTGTAAAGCAGATAACTCCGAAACTCTTCGAGCCGAGGAGATAGCTACTAAAAACAGAACTTTCCAAGATAAAAGCTAATATCTATGGAATGCAAAGGTTCAAACGGAACCCCTTGAAGAACTTTAAGAACTAAATTTAAACTCCATGGCGGAGCAACAGGTTTAAACACAGGCTTGATTCTAACTAAAGCCTGACAAAACGCCTGAACGTCTGGAACCTCAGCCAGACGTTTGTGCAAAAGAATAGACAGAGCAGAAATCTGTCCCTTTAAGGAAAAAAAACTACCACATAAACTGCAAAACAGTGACATTTTTTTAGTAAACTCTACAAAATTTTTACAGTGTGTATAAGGGACTAAACCAGCATTGCACCCACTTGCAAATGGATGATTAACCCCTTAGGCCCAAAAACGAATTAGAAAAACATTAAACCTGTTAAAAAACAGTCAACACACTGCCACAGCTCTGCTGTGGCTCCTACCTGCCCTTAAAAACGATTTTTGCAGGAACAAAACCCTCTATAGAGGTCCTATAAGCCAGAGGACTCCTTCAGGGAAGCTGGATGTCTCAGACTGAAAACGAAAATAGGCCCCTCCCACCATGCACTCAAAGTCAGAGGGCCTTAAAAAAGTACTCCTAGGAGTAATCTAACAAGCCATGTGGAAACTAGGCCCCAAATAAAGATTTATCATCCTCAGAGAAAAAACGTTTTTATTTATAAATCATGCAAACGTTTTTACACTAAGTAATATAGGTATTAACATGAATATTATCCCTTTTTGCAAGCATGATCCCAGTTGTTAAATCACTGTATCAGGCTTACCTTAAATATACCAGGCACTGTCAGCATTTTCTAGACCTTATCATCTCTCTAGAAAAAAATATACTGAACATACCTCAAAGCAGGCAATCTGCAGACCGTCCCCCCAACTGAAGTTTTCTTTCCATACTCTTCAGTTATGTGTGAGAACAGCAATGGACCTTAGTTACAAACCGCTAAGATCATCAAACCTCCAGGCAGAAGTCTTCTTCCAATTTCTGCCTGAGAGTAAAAACAGTACAACGCCAGTACCGTTTAAAAATAACAAACTTTTGATTGAAGGTAAAAACTACACTAAGTCACCACATCTCTCTTGATACTTCCTTTCTTGTTGAGAGCTGCAAGAGAATGACTGGGGGTGGCAGTTAGGGGAGGAGCTATATAGACAGCTCTGCTGTGGGTGTCCTCTTGCAGCTTCCTGTTGGGAAGGAGAATATCCCACAAGTAATGGATGAACCCGTGGACTGGATACACCTTTACAAGAGAAAAGTGTATTAATACAACTGTATTGGTTATGCAAAACTGGGGAATGGGTAATAAAGGGATTATCTATCTTTTTAAAAAAAAATAGAAGTAAATTGATGGCTCTGTCTAAATCATAAAATAAAAATATTGGGTTTTATGTCCCTTTAAAGGACCATTATGCACTCATATTCATACAGACTGTATGCATACATTGCATGTTGTTTATTTAATGTGTCCCAATGCAGTGTATAAACATTATTAAAATCAATTTAACATTTTAAATATTACTCAAATTTTCAAAGTTTGACCGCCGACTTGCCATAATGCTCCGCCTTCATGGACTGGGAGAGCTAAATAGGACGTTTCAAACTCCGATGCATCAGTCACAGACCAATCCGGATGTTTATTCAAATGCCTTACTTCCAGTTTCCCTTTGCAATTGCGCATGTGCTATATCTTATGTGCACGGCCTCCTTTCACGCATGCCTATTGACTCATACCCGCATGTACAGCAATGTCCATATCAGATCGACTGACACGCTGTGACAGAAGCTGTGGGTGTAATGCATGTGAATGAAGTGCAGCATTTTCTGATGTACACTTTTCACACCGTATATATAAAAAGTAGGTGCACAGATGAAAACGCTGCACTTCATTTACATGCATTACACCCACAGCTTCTGTCACAGTGTGTCAGTCGATCTGCAAATCGTGAGAATCTGTGAATGAAGTGGAGCTGCTCTCTTTTTTATTTACTTGTGTTGTTTGCCATTTCATCAGTTAAAACCCCCAAATTACAGGTTTACATGGGAATTCAGTTTTTTCCCACCAGTTTGATGTGTTTTTGAGCGTAACTACAATGAAGACCCTATTATTTAATAAAAAGTTATCAGAACCAGACATTTTAGTGGTGGGATAAATAAGACATCTCTTGATAGCATAAAAATATTTATGAAATTCACATTTGGACTGACATCAAAACTACAGAGGCAGCAGAATTGTGTGTTGGCACCCGGCATTTGCTTGTAAGGCTTTCTTTCAGTCTATCCTATCTATTAAGTCTGGGAAGTAAGCACATCTGGAAATAAGCCTAGAATTCACAAAGGACAATAGAAAAAATCTTGAAATATTGTGAGCCAACATATTAAAAGTTTGGACAGCACTAAAATGTACTGTTATTGTATAACATAATGGAACCCATTCTTCTTTTATAAAAAATACAGCCACAATAATATAAATATACCACTTACTTGAATAATGTTCCAGCTAAACCAAAACTGCATATCTATGGTATAGCACACATGCACCTGCGACCAAACAGTCAATAATGGGATTATGTCATTTTTGTTCAATTCCATCTATGTGAAACAGTAATCTGTTAACTGACACTCCTTTGTTGGGTGACATTTGAAAAAAGTTTACAACTCAATTAAAATTAAAGGTTTGTTTTATTATATTAAAATCCTTGAGATTACAGCAAAGATTTTGTTGGATTTAACAAGAGAAAGTTTACACTAAATGTACTTACTGATATTTAGTGTATACAATGAAAACAAAAAAATTGTAAAGAGCAGACAACCACCAGTTGCCGATTTTGAAAACAAGGGATTTGTTATCAATATTTACACCACTTTCTTGTCAGGTCAGGGTTGAGTAAAATTAGCGAATATTGTGTCCCACAGGAATTAGGGACATACGATTATTTGTAGAAGCATGGGATCGCGGCAGCACGAAAAACAGAGCTGCGATGATGTCATTGATAAGGGCACGCATGCGCTGTACAAGAGGTCCTCAAAAGGTTATCAGGGATACACTAGATGTACGTAACATGCTGCTTCAGTTAAAGTAAAACAAATATTAGTGCATAATGTCCCTTTAAAGGGATAGGAAAGTCAAAATTAAACCTGCCTGATTCATATAGAGCATGTAATTTTAAGACCCTTTTAAATTCACTCCCATTTTCAAATGTGCTGTGCTTCGTTCTCTTAATATCCCTTGTTGAAAAAGAATATGCACATATCATACACCAGTGGGAGCTGTTGCCAATTGGTGCTTGTGATTGGCTAACTAGATGTGCAATGCTGTTCCTTCAGCAAAGGATAACAAGAGAATGAAGCAGATTTGATAATCAAAGTAAATTGGAAAGTTGTTTAAAATTGTATGTTCTATCCAAATCATAAAAGACCATTTTTGGGTTTACTATCCCTTAAGCTTAGGAAAAAAACAAAACACTGCAGCACTTTATTACTGTTTTACAACTGGAACTGTAAAAACCTTTAATACCGTCTTGTTTTATCACATTTGCATATTAAATTATATTTGTGATTTATTGAGCTATGTTCCAAAAATGACAGGATAAATATTCACAGCAACAGCTGTAAATGGCTAAATAATAACCCAATTATTTTGTTTTATTGAACATGGTATACAGTATGCTGGAATATCTGCAATAAATGTCCATGTGAATTCTGAATTCTTGTTTTGCTTTTATAACACATTTTTCACATAATTGATCTCACAAATATACATCATAGTGACCACATGTTTAGTTTAAAGAGACAGTAAAGTCAAAACTAAACTTTCATGATTTGGATATAGCCTGCAATTTTATTCAACTTTCCAATTTACTATTATCTAAATTTGATTTGCACAAACATCATACCTAGGTAGGCTCAGGAGCTGCAATTCATTCCTGGGAGTTAAAAGCTGATTAGTGAATCTTGTTATTGGCTAATCTGATATTTTCATCTAGCTTCCAGTAGTGCATCCTGCTCCTTAAAGGGACAGTCAAGTCCAAAAAAAACGTTCATGATTCAGATAGGGCATGTAATTTTAAACAACTTTCCAATTTACTTTTATCACCAATTTTGCTTTGTTCTCTTGCTAGTCTTAGTTGAAAGCTAAACCTAGGAGGTTCATATGCTAATTTCTTAGACCTTGAAAGCCGCCTCTAATCTAAATGCATAGTTTTACACCACTAGAGGGCATTAGTTCATGTGTTTCATATAGATAACATTGAGCTCCTGCACATGAATTTACCATGGAGACAGCTCTGATTGGCTAAACTGCAAGTCTGTCAAAAGAACTGAAATAAGGGGGAAGTCTGCTGAGGCTTAGATACAAGGTAATTACAGAGGTAAAACGTGTATAATTATAACTGTGTTGGTTATGCAAAACTGGGGGATTGGTAATTAAGGGATTATCTATCTTTTTAAACAACAAAAATTCTAGTGTTGACTGACCCTTTAAACCAAATATACCAAGAGAATTGAGCAACTTTGAAAATAGAAGTAAATTGTAAAGTTATGTAAAATTGTATGTAAGTGTAATGATCATTTATGTATGTAATATACACCATAATATGATCACACACTTCCTTCTATAATGTAAAGAGCGGATCGCTATAACATTCTCATAGTTCTCTATCCAGTGACAGAGCGAATGATGCTGCAGCACATGCGCTATGGTGCATTGAAGGTCCTGTGTGTGTGCGCATTGCAAGGAGAGAAGTGGGCGCATGCTGAGATTAGCCGAACCACTCGCTAAAGGTAGGACAAAAAAAATTATAGTGAGTCTCGGCAGAGGGTGGATAGGAATAGGAGCAAATTACTAGATGTCATAAGGGGATTAGATACATTGCATAAATAATTATATGTACTGTATATAAAAAGTATAATTAATATTCTACGTTAAAACGGATTGTTTACTGTCCCTTTAAACAAATAACAAGTTAGGGAAGGCAGTTTGGGTAAAAATAGCAACAAAGCGTTTTGAACAAATTAAAAAAAAATGAGACAATATTTTACACTAGTTTTTATAGAATGCTTTTGTTGCTCATTTGAATAAACAGGTTATTTACAGTTTGCTTTATTAGTTTTTACATCAACTGATGTTTCACTCAGTAAAATAGAGACAAAGAAATAATTAAATTTTTATTTCATTTAAATGTATTTAGGTGAGATAAAACAACATTTTACTACAATAAATAGAGGAAATCAAAGATAAACAGAAGATTAATGTACATTAAAGCCAAACTCTGCTTACATGTCACTGAATTTACTGCTCTTTAAAACCATAACATCAAATAGTTTATAAGAATAGTTGATTTAAATACTTATTTTTACATTGAAAGGGATAATACAGTAAGTAAAAAACAAAAACACCATTATGTCAGAACTTACCTGATAAATTAATTTTGTTCATGGTGGCGAGAGTCCACAAGCTTGTTACTGATGGGATATACATTCCTACCAGGAGGGCGCAAAGATTCCCAAACCTCAAATGCCTATAAATACACCTCCCACATCACTCATACCTCAGTTTTAGTTAGGTCTATAAGGAATAAAAGCATAAAAAGAGAAATAGGATAATGTGCGTATACAAAAAAAATCATAACACCCCAAAAAAATGGGTGGGTCTCGTGGATTCTCGCCACCATGAAAGAATTGAATTTATCAGGTAAGTTCTTACATAAATTATGTTTTCTTTCATATAGGTGAAACAAATGAAAATTCCAGCACCTGGGATCAGGAAGGTGTGCAAGCTTCAAGGGTACTGCACAATACCCAAATAGGTATGTCACAAAAAAGAAGCAGCACCGCCAAATTGTCCTTAACAGATTTATTCGTGCAGACTGCACAGTATCAAAGCCAGACCAACAAACAGCAACGTTTCGGACTTAGTCCTTAATCATGCATAGTTACACCTGCAGATCATGCAGCTTAAATACACCTATACACCACACCCACCAAACATCATACCTCTAGCACACCTACTATGATGCCCTCTAGTGGTCATTAACAAAATTACAATTAAAGACTATCAATGTCAGTTTAAACACATATAGCTCATAATAAAACATCAAGATTGAACATAATTTTCCTAAAGCACAGAACAATTATATGGTACAGAGCCCCAAAATTCACCACAAATAATATGGCATCACCACTTAAAGGCATAGAGACCAATGAAGCTCCCTATTCATCCCCTTAGGGTACATGGTATCTAATCTACTAATCCAAAATACTTATTTTTAACCTCTTGGTTCTATCACCACCCTGCCTGAGATGTCCTACCTGTTCTAATATTTGAAACCTTAACTGAGTTAAATTAGGACCTGCAGATAAAAAATGATTGGCAACCAGGGCATCTAATTTTTTTGTCCTTATACTGCTTTTATGTTGAGTTATCCACTCTGTCCGGACTGTGCGGGTGGTCTCCCCAATATACCCCAAACCACATGGGCATTTGATGTAATTAACAGCAAAGTCAGTGTTACAAGTAAAGTGTCCCCTAATTTCAAATTTTTTACCTGTACTAGAATGACTAAATGTAGGGCCCTTGATAATGTTATTACAATTAGAGCAACCCAGGCATGGAAAACAGCCAGAGTTCTTATTAACAATGTAGTCCTGCACTAATGTCTTCGACGGGCCAATATCTGCATGTACTAATAAATCTTTCAAATTCCTTCCTCTCTTAAAGGCAGGCATTGGTGGCTCTTTAAACTCAAGCACATCAGGGTTGTACGTCTGTAAAATATGCCAATGATTGGAGATTATTTTACGTATTCTGTTACTCAATTTCGAATACTGGCTGACAAAGATTAATCTATTAGATTTCTTTTTCTCTTTAACCTCTTTCTGTTCCAATAAATTTTGTCTGGGGATTTGTCTCACACCTTCAATTTATTTTTGTATTAAAGTTAATGGATACCCCCTAATTCTGGAACGGTCTCCCATCTCTACTAATCTTTGTTCCACAGGACCTGTCTCAGAGACAATCCTTTTGACTCTTAAGAGTTGGCTCCTGGGAAGAGACCTAATCAAAGAAGGAGGATGCATGCTATTATAGTGAAGGAGCGTGTTGCAGTCCGTTTTTTTCTTGTGTAGATCAACTACAAGACCCTGGTTACTCTTAAGTACCCTAGTGTCAAGTAAAACAACACTCTCCTCATCAGAGTTTAGATCATATACAAATTTTTCCAGGGTTCCAATGTCGCCCAGCCATACGCCAAAGATGTCATCTATATATCACCACCAAGTGGTGCCATACTGTAAAAATAGTGGATGACTGTAAAGAAAATATTCCTCATATACATTCATATATATGTTGGCGTATGTAGGGGCGACATTGGAACCCATGGCTGTGCCTTGAAGCTGCAAGTAATAATAGTCTTCAAATAAATAAAAAGTAGTTGCAACTCAAGATGATACTCAACAATTGTAAAATAAACTCCCTATGCAGGGTGTTATATCTGTCATCTTGACTCATTATTTTACTTACAGCACCAATGATAGCTTCATGTGTAATTGATGTTTACAACAAAGTCACATCTAAGCTAAAAAGAATCCCTTTAGTATTTTCCAATGGTAGATTTTGTAATTTTAATAAAAAAATCCCCAGTGTCCTTAATATAAGAGCTAGAGTTTACATATGGTCTCAATACCTTGTCTAAGTATATAGATACTTTAGATAGTAAGGACCCCATCCCTGCCACAATAGGGCGCCCAGGCGGGGCAGTAACACTCTTATGGACCTTAGGGAGGGTATAAAGGACAGGGGTAATGTCCTCTGTATTTATTAGATACTGTGTGGTATCATTATCAATAATGCCCAATTTGGCTGCTGTCTGTACACAAAACATAATCTCCTTCTTGATTTTAAAGAAAGGATTATATTCTAACCTCTGATAGACTTCACTATCCGATAATTGGGAGTGGATTTCATTTACATAATATTGTTTGTCCAAAAGCACAGTGGCTCCGCCCTTATCCGCCCCCTTAATAAGTTGTTTATTCTTTCTAAGGTTAGCGAGGGCCCTTCTTTTATTAATGGATAAAATACCTCTACTATCATTGTTATGATTGTGTGTATGATAATGTTTACACAATTCCAACACATCCCTCTCCACCAATCTGATAAAGGTTTGTACCCCTGCATCTACCTGTATTGGTGTAAATGTACTCTTTTTTGATAATCCTAATGCCTTCAAATTTAACCCCTGTTCTTGCATATATACAATTGAGGTATGACCCTTAACATCACAATCAGATGTGCTAGCAAAAAAACTTTTAAGTTTCACAGATGTAAAGAAACAATACAGATCTTTATGCATTTCAAATATATCACAGTCCTGCTGCAGGCAAAAAGAGAGCCCCTTTTCCAGCACTGACAGTTCGTCATCAGAGAGTTGTACCTGGCTGAGGTTCATCAGGGTTTGCGGACACTGTGGGTCATTACCCGCTTCTCTTCCATCTGCAGTGGTTTCTTCCTGGAGTCTGTTCCTTTTCCTCCAGCGGTGCCGTCTGCCACCCCTACGACTGCTTGGGCTTCCATATCGGATTACCCCCGACGCCGAGCCAGATGAAGATCCTTGTGTGCTGGAGCGTCCGCTCATTCTGCGTGCACGCCTGCGCCTGTAACCGGAAGTACCTCCAGAAGTGCAACCGGAACGTCCCGTGGAGTCTCCAGCCCCGCGGTATACCGTTCCGGACACATAATCCTCCTCATCAGGAGCAAACTTCTTCTTTTTTCGTTCCTGGATAACCCAACTGTGTTTCCAGGGCAGAGGTAAGTTTATCCAAATCTTCCATCGACAGGTTGTCAGCCAGCTCTTTTTTCATAGCCTCAATCTGGTGAGTCTGGTTTTCGATTTCCCTCTGGAGATATTCAACTGTTAGGACCATCAGGTCAAAGGAACACTTATTCAGCACCCTCTCAAATTTCTGGCAATATTCTGCATTATCTTTCATAAGAGTGGGGCGAGTGTTCATACGGAGTCCCCTTGGTATGCGTTTAACTCTGTGATACTCAGCAAGAGTTACAGTGTGCAATTCAAATGCAACATGTTTCTTTTGCAGATATTCCAACTTCTTACTGGTTGATTGCGTAGGTGTGGATTTTAAAAACTCTCTGGAGCCACGGATCAACGTAGTAATCCGTGCAGCCTCCATATCAGTGTATCCAAAAGTCTTTGGCTCTTTATCTTCTATATTCTGTTCCATAATTACCCAGTGCAAGGAAAAGTGCAAAGTAATGTAGCAAAACAAATGAAAATACCAGTACCTGGGATAAGGAAGGTGTGCAAGCTTCAAGGGTACTGCACAATACCCAAATAGGTATAAGTCACAAAAAAGAAGCAGCACCGCCAAATTGTCTTCAACAGATTTATTACTGCAGACTGCACAGTATCAAAGCCAGACCAACAAACAGCAACGTTTCGGACTTAGTCCTTAATCATGCATAGTTATACCTGCAGATCAAGCATCTTAAATACACATATACACCACACCCACCAAACATCATACCTGTAGCACACCTACTATGATGCCCTCTAGTGGTCATTAACAAAATTACAATTAAAGACTATCAATGTCAGTTTAAACACATATAGCTCATAATAAAACAGCAAGATTGAACATAATTTTCCTAAAGCACAGAACAATTATATGGTACAGAGCCCCAAAATTCACCACAAATAATATGGCATCACCCCTTAAAGGCATAGAGACCAATCAAGCTCCCTATTCATCCCCTTAGGGTACATGGTATCTAATCTACTAATCCAAAAGACTTCTCATATATTTCATATAGGTGGTAAGAGTCCACAAGCTTGTTACTTATGGGATATAATACCCAAGATGTGGAAGTCCACGAGTAACAATAAAGGGAGGGATAAAATAAAGACAGCTATTTCCACTGAGAAATTAAATAAAAAAATTTAAATTAAGTTTTCTTAAAAATTAAAAAAACTTAAATAATAGGCACTAGAATCAAACTGAGACAGCTGCCTAATGAACCTTTATACCGAAAGCTGCTTTGGTATAAAATAGTAAAATTTAGTAAAGGTATGCAAAGAAGACCAAGTGGTTGCTTTGCAGATTTGATCAACTGAAGCTTCAGTCTTGAAAGCCCAAGATGTGGCAACTGATCTTGTAGAATGAGCTGTAATTCTCTAAGGCGGAGACTGACCCGCCTCCAAATAAGCTTTGTGAATCAGTAGTTTGAACCAAGATGCCAAATAAATGGCAGAGGCTTTCTGACATTTTCTAGAACCAGAAAAAATAAAAAATAGACTAGAAGTCTTTCTGAAAACATTAGTGGTATCAACATAATATTTAAAAGCTCTTACCACATTCAAAGAATGCAAGGATTTTTCAAGAGTTTTCTTAGGATTAGAACACAAGGAAGGAACAATAATTTCCCTATTAATGTTGTTAGAATTCATAACCTTAGGCAAAAATGTAAACAAAGTCAGCAAAACAGCTTTATCTTGATGGAAAATCAGATGAGACTCACAAGGGAGAGCAGACAATTCAGAAACTTCAGAAAGTAGATTAATGTCCAAAAAAATACATAGGCTCAAAAGGAGGAGCCTGCAAAGTCTTTAATACCAAATTTAGACTCCAAGGAGGAGAAATAGATTCAATACGAGTCAAGGCCTGGACAAAACAGTGAATATCAGGCAGATTAGCAATCTTCCTGTGAAATAAAAAAGAAAGAGCAGAGATTTGTCCTTTCAAAGTATTGGCAGACAAACCTTTATCCAAACCATCCTGAAGAAACTGAAGAATCCTAGGAATTCTAAAGGAATGCCAGGAACAATTATGAGTGAAACACCATGAAATATAAGTTTTCCAAATTTTGTGATATATTTTCCTTGAAACAGGCATACACGCCTGTATCATAGTGTTAATCACTGAGTCACTCATGGAAGAAGAACCAGAGGTGGAAAAATGTAAGCAGGTTTGTAAAACCAGGGAACTGCTAGAGCATCCATCATTTATGCCTGAGGATCCCTGGACCTGGAGAGGTATCTGGAAAGTTTCTTGTTTAGACTAGAGGCCATCAGATCTATGTCTGGAAGACCCCACATCTGCACAATTTGATAGAACACATCTGGATGGAGAGACCACTCCCCCGGATGTAGAGATTGACAGCTGAGATAATCCGTTTCCCAATTGTCTACACCTGGGATATGAATCGCAGTGATTAGACAAGAGTTGGATTCCGCCCAAGAAAGCATTAGAGATACTTCCTTCATTGCTAGCGGACTGCGAGTCCCCCCTTGATGTTTGACATATGCCACTGTAGTGATATTGTCTGTCTGAAAACTAATGTATGGTTCTTTCTTTAATAGAAGCCAAGCCTGAAGAGCTCTGAAAATAGCACAGAGTTCTAAGATATTGATTGGTAACCTCACCCCTTGAGGATTCTAAACTCCTTGTGCTGTCAGAGACCCCCAGACAGCTCCCCAACCTGTGAGACTTGCATCTGTTGTAATCACAGTCCAGGTAGGATGAAAAAAGGAACCCCTGTGAACAATAATGTGATGGTTTAACCACCAAGTTAGAGAGAGTTGAGTGTTGGTATTTAAGAATATCAGTTGTGATATCTGAGTATAATCCCTGCACCATTGGTGCAACATGCAAAGCTGAAGTGGTCTTATATGAAAACGAGCAAAAGGGATTGTGTCCGATGCTGAAATCATGAGACCTAAAACTTCCATGCACATAGTAACTGAAGGGAATGATAGAGACTGAAGCAGTGGCGTATTTAGGTTTTGTGCTGCCCTTGGCACTCAAAATTATGCTGCCCCCCCTTTATATATATATATACACATACATACACACATTTACTGCAATACATATATATATATTTACACTGAAATACATTTTATATATATATATACACATATATACACATACACTGCAATATATATATATATATATATATATATATATATATATATATATGTGAGTAGAATGCAGCATGATCAGTTGAAACATAACAATTACAATGAGAGTTTTTCGCACAATCTTTGAGTCAGTTTATCAACCCAGGGGGAATATATATTTGTTTTTATTACATTTACGATATATTTCACATACATGTATTAACTTATTATTTTTTGATATATCACATATAATTACAATTGGAGCCGATCACAACATTTTGCACAAGGCTTTCCTTGATTGGTAGCCCTGATTGGGAGGGTCATACAGGCCTATAAATGTTCTGGTTTTGCACTTGATGTTTTTCAGATTAAGGGACGTTTGTTGTCCCGAAGCGTCACAATAAACATTTGGTTTGTCACTGATGTACGAAGTCCAGAGAGTGCTTACTTTTTTGCATATTCTATATACCTGATTATAGCACCCTGGCAAGCTGAAGTTGGCTGGTGAGAGTGCGCATACTATATAACTTGGATCTATTACACTACAGTGCACACACATAGAGGCTGTCTCAGCCTGTTTTACCCTCCGTTCTATCTTCACCTCACTTATTACCATTATGACAGAACTGGACACTGAAGCCACAAGGTCATCCACTATAGCCACAGTGGCAGTATATAAAGCAATTCGCTTTGGTTCAATTGAAGAACAACAGATTGAGGAGTCTTGTCAGTCCTTATACAACTCCTTGGCAAAATTAAAACAACGGGAGATAGATCTAAATCTACATGGCACATATCTTCCAGACTATCACAAGAAAAGGATGATATCGAGAGGGTTTAGAGTTAAAAATATCACCACAATTGGGAGGTCAAACACAGAATTCTATGCCAACTGGTGCAAGATTTTAAATAAATGTTCGTTTGACCTTATGCTTTTGGTCATCAGGGAAGCAGGACGCTTCCTCAAAGAAGTGAAGTATGATATTCGGATTTTTGAGGAGGAACAACTAAACAAGTTAAGATTGGATAATGCTTGTGATTGGTTAGATAAGTTATCCAAACAAGTTAAAATCTATAAACAAGAACTTATCTCCTTTAAAAATCGTAAACTTCAAACTGTCAGCCAAGATTATACATACAAAAGCGTTTATCGTTGGATGTTATCCCCAGACGAAAGGAAAAATTTCAGACCAAGAAGAGAGAGAAAATTCACTAAGAAAAGGATTAATACTATTGACACCAGCTCTGGTGAGAGCTCAGACCCAGAGGCCCTTACTCAAGCTGGGGAATCCACATATAGGGGCATCACCACTAGGTCGAGAGGGACCGGCAGGGGCCAAGATTGGAATGATACGAGAGGGGGAGCTGTAGCTCTACCACCATTGGCGACATATCCTACATCTTCTCGTTTTTTAGGCCGGGGCACAGGCCACATACGAGGAGGGGGGCATGTCCCGCCGCCCCCCGATCCAGAGAAGATAGAAAGTAACGTATTTAACATCAGTTTGAGACCCCTCACTACCTACATCGAGATGTCTTTACTGAATAAAGGGTTATCCTATGTACCCACCACGAAAATTAATTTGTTCAATACTTATATTGACATCCAGAAGTTTGGGAGAAATCTACGTCTAAAAGAGTTCTTTAAGTCTGAGTCAGAAGATCACACCAGGTTCAGGACCACAGGGACATTTGACCCTAAGTCTCAGAATCCATCAATCACTACATTCACCAATTATCTTATACAATTGTCACAGGACACTACACCCAAGAGGGTTAGTGACAATCTAACAAAAGAGGAAAGACGAGCACTCAAGGCATTGAGTGAAGAAACATCCATAGTGATACGCCAAGCTGAGAAAGGCGGAGCAGTCGTGGTGATGGATTTAAGCGAGTATAGAACTAAAATTATCAGACAAGTATCAGATCCGACTACATATACAATTCTACAAAGTGACCATACTCACCAGCTAAAGAGATTCATTGATCAGAAAATACTGGGGTGAAAGGAGATTGAGGTGATCACCCAGCAGGAGTATTGTTTTTTGAAAAGAGAGTTTCCTATAACACCTATATTATACACACTGCCTAAGATTCATAAGGATGCAACTCAGCCCCCAGGAAGACCAATAGTCCCGGCTAGGGGATCATCACTACAGCCACTTGCTGAATTTGTGGATCATTACCTGCAGCCTTTGGTGAAACAAATGAAATCCTATATTCAGGACTCCACAGCCTTCATTCAACTGATCACTCAATTAACAGATATCAAATCTACCAACCTGTTGGTCACTTTGGATGTGTGTAGCTTGTACACTGTGATACCACACAAGCTTGCGATAGCAGCGGTTACCAATCGCCTTAGACAGGTGCCCTATGTGGGTCCACCCAAAGATGTACTTGTGGATCTTCTCACCATATGCCTCGAAAATATTTTTTTTCACTTACTTTTTATCTGCAAATTGCAGGGACAGCGATGGGGTCTAATATGGCCCCATCGCTGGCAAATCTTTTTATGGCTGAATATGAGTCTGTACAGATGAAGGTTTATGAATCACAGTCCATTAAATTATATTGCCAATATATAGATGACTTGTTTTTAATCTGGCGTGACGGTGAAACATTTTTGAAAGCATGGATTGAAACGCTGAATGAGATAGAAAGTACCATCAGATTCCTACATGCGGTTATTTCTGACTCAGTAGACTATCTAGATGTCAGGGTGTTCAAGATTCAAGACAGGTTGGGCACTACCCTATTTTGGAAGAACACTGATCAGAACTCCATCTTACATGCAAGAAGCTGTCACCAACCAGCTTTGATCCGAAAAATTTCCAAAAGCGCAAGTCCAGCGAGTGATTAGAAATAATATGGATGAAAACAAGTGCAACATACAATTGTCTGAGATGACACAGAGATTCATACAACGGGGATATAATAGGAAAGAGCTATGGGAAAAGCAAGAGCAAGCATTAAAGCTATGAGAGGTACAGGATACTCAAAAACCAAAGGGGGTCTCACAGCTCACATTCATTACTTCCTACAGCCCGGAACAACATCATATCGCAAAGGCAATAAAAGATTAATGGAAATTGATTCAGTCGGATCATGCATTACCATTCACCCAATGGATAGCGCCCCAGCTTGCATATCGCAGAGGGAGGAGCCTGAGGGATATGTTGTGAAAGACAGATATAACCCCGAAGAGTGATAAAGAATCTTGACTCAGGAAGAAAATCGGATGCTTCAAATGCACTAGTTGCGTTACGTGTAACAGTAAGCACAATGGCACGAGTTTCCAACATCCTGACCATAAGAAGAAATATCAAATCAAATTCTTCTGTACTACACAGTATATCATCTATCTCCTCAATTGCCCTTGTAGCAAGTTCTATACAGGCAAGACGAATGATGCCAGAGTGAGGATGGCGAACCATGGATCTAGTTTCAGGACAGCCCTCAAGATGGGAAAATCTGAACAGCCAGTAGCCCGCCATTTTTTGGAGGCTGGTCACACTGTTAGTGATCTACGTTTCAGGATTATTGATCATGTACCGATCCCAAGAAGGGGAGGTAACAGAGCCAAAATACTTCTACAGAAAGAGGCGAGATGGATACATGACCTGTGTACCCTTGCTCCAAGGGGTCTCAATGTCCAGACCCGCTGGCAGTGGTTCTTGTGAGCATAGATGAACCATCACTATATTTAAAAAAAAAAAAAACAACAATTATTTTGAGAGTCCATCTTTGCATACTATTTAATATGAGAACTCATCTTCCTATGTAGGTGTGATACTTTCCTGTGACTAATGGGAGTCCTTTGATTCATCTAACCCTTGGCCTAGTAGTTTAACAGAGTTGAATATATTTTTTACATTAGTTTAGTCCCTAGTTAGATCTTTGAACTAATTTTCCAAGTTGTATATAGGATTTACTCTAACCATCTATATAAGTGATGTAAGTAGGGATGTATATAATTTCTCTTGTTAAGTGTATCCAGTCCACGGATCATCCATTACTTATGGGATATTAACTCCTCCCCAACAGGAAGTGCAAGAGGATTCACCCAGCAGAGCTGCTATATAGCTCCTCCCCTAACTGCCATTACCAGTCATTCTCTTGCACCCAACGACTAGATAGGATGTGTGAGAGGACTATGGTGATTATATTTAGTTTTATACCTTCAATCAAAAGTTTGTTATTTTATAATAGCACCGGAGTGTGTTATTCCTTCTCTGGTAGAATTTGAAGAAGAATCTACCTGAGTTTTTACTATGATTTTAGCCGGCGTAGTTAAGATCATATTGCTGTTTCTCGGCCATCTGAGGAGAGGTAAACTTCAGATCAGGGGACAGCGGGCAGATTAATCTGCAAAGAGGTATGTAGCAGCTTATTATTTTCTGACAATGGAATTGATGAGAAAATTCTGCCATACCGATATAATGTAAACTCAGCCTTAAATGCAGTAGCAGCATCTGGTATCAGGCTGTCATGTATGTATATTTTACACTTCAGTATTCTGGGGAATGGCACTTCACTGGAATTATACTGTGTGCATAAGACTTTAGCCTAATTTGCAGGGACTGGCAACAGGCTCTTTAATAACACTTAATTTATGTTAAACGTTTTTTGCTGGCATGTAAAATCGTTTCATTTTCTGAGGTACTGGGTGAATAAAATGTTTTGGGCATTATTTTTTCCACTTGGCAGTTGTTTTATTTAATTTATGACAGTTTACTGATCTCTCTCACTGTTGTGTGTGAGGGGGAGGTCAAAAAATTCAGTCAGAAGCTCATTGTATTTCCTGCATGATCCGGTTCATCTCTACAGAACTCAGGGGTCTTCAAAACTTGTTTTGAGGGAGGTAATCATTCACAGCAGAGCTGTGAGATTGTAGTTGACTGTGATAAAAAACGTTTATTTCTGTAACTTTTTTTTTTTTCTGCTATCAGGGTTAGTTATCCTTCGCTAATGGGAACAAGCCTTTGCTAAAATTGTGTTTTCTACAAAGATTTGATGCTATAACCTTTCAGTTTATTAACTTTCAACTGTCATAACTCTTTCTGTGCTTCTTATAGGCACAGTACGTTTTCATATTATAGTAAATTACTTGAAAAGTATTTCCAAGTTGCTAGTTTATTTGCTAGTGTGTTAAACATGTCTGATTCAGAGGAAGACATCTGTGCTATATGTGCTAATGCCAAAGTGGAGCCCAATAGAAATTTATGTACTAACTGTATTGATGCTACTTTAAATAAAAGTCAATCAGTACAAATTGAACACATTTCACCAAACAACGAGGTGAGAGTTATGCCGACTAACTCGCCTCACGTGTCAGTACCTGCATCTCCCGCTCGGGGGGTGCGTGATATTGTGGCGCCGAGTACATCTGGGCGGCCATTACAAATCACATTACAGGATATGGCTACTGTTATGTCTGAAGTTTTGGCTAAATTACCAGAACTAAGAGGTAAGCGTGATCACTCTGGGGTGAGAACAGAGTGCGCTGATAATGTTAGGGCCATGTCAGATACTGCGTCACAACTTGCAGAACATGAGGATGGAGAGCTTCATTCTGCGGCTGACGGTTCTGATCCAAACAGATTGGATTCAGATATTTCAAATTTTAAATTTAAGCTGGAAAACCTCCGTGTATTACTAGGGGAGGTGTTAGCGGCTCTGAATGATTGTAACACAGTTGCAATACCAGAAAAAATGTGTAGGTTGGATAAATATTTTGCGGTACCGTCGAGTACTGATGTTTTTCCTATACCTAAGAGACTTACTGAAATTGTTACTAAGGAGTGGGATAGACCCGGTGTGCCGTTCTCACCCCCTCCGATATTTAGAAAGATGTTTCCAATAGACACCACCACACGGGACTTATGGCAAACGATCCCTAAGGTGGAGGGAGCAGTTTCTACTTTAGCTAAGCGTACCACTATCCCGGTGGAGGATAGCTGTGCCTTTTCAGATCCAATGGATAAAAAGTTAGAGGGTTACCTTAAGAAAATGTTTGTTCAACAAGGTTTTATATTGCAACCCCTTGCATGCATTGCGCCTGTCACGGCTGCAGCAGCATTTTGGTTTGAGTCTCTGGAAGGGACACTTGAATCAGCTCCATTAGATGAGATTACACACAGGCTTAAAGCTCTTAAGTTAGCTAACTCATTTATTTCAGATGCCGTAGTACATTTAACTAAGCTTACGGCTAAGAATTCCGGATTCGCCATTCAGGCGCGCAGAGCACTGTGGCTAAAATCCTGGTCAGCTGACGTTACTTCTAAGTCTAAATTACTTAATATACCTTTCAAAGGGCAGACCTTATTCGGGCCCGGATTGAAAGAAATTATCGCTGACATTACAGGAGGTAAAGGCCATGCCCTGCCTCAAGACAGAGCCAAACCTAAGGCTAGTCAATCTAATTTTCGTTCCTTTCGGAATTTCAAAGCAGGAGCAGCATCAACTTCCTCTGCTCCAAAACAAGAAGGATCTGTTGCTCGCTACAGACAAGGCTGGAGACCTAACCAGTCCTGGAACAAGGGCAAGCAGGCCAGGAAACCTGCTGGTGCCCCTAAAACAGCATGAATTGAGGGCCCCCGATCCGGGAACGGATCTAGTGGGGGGCAGACTTTCTCTCTTCGCCCAGGCTTGGGCAAGAGATGTCCAGGATCCCTGGGCGCTAGAGATAATATCTCAGGGATACCTTAGGGACTTCAAATACTCTCCCCCAAGAGAGAGATTTCATCTATCAAGGTTGTCAACAAACCAAATAAAGAAAGAGGCGTTTCTACGCTGCGTACAAGAGCTTTTATTAATGGGAGTAATCCATCCAGTTCCACGGTCGGAACAGGGACAAGGGTTTTACTCAAATCTGTTTGTGGTTCCCAAAAAAGAGGGAACTTTCAGGCCAATCCTGGATTTAAAGATCCTAAACAAATTCCTAAGAGTTCCATCGTTCAAAATGGAGACTATTCGGACAATTTTACCCATGATCCAAAAGGGTCAGTACATGACCACAGTGGATTTAAAGGATGCTTACCTTCACATACCGATTCACAAAGATCATTACCGGTATCTAAGGTTTGCCTTTCTAGACAGGCATTACCAGTTTGTAGCTCTTCCATTCGGATTGGCTACGGCTCCGAGAATCTTCACAAAGGTTCTGGGTGCTCTTCTGGCGGTACTAAGACCGCGAGGAATTGCGGTAGCTCCGTACCTAGACGACATTCTGATACAAGCTTCAAGCTTTCAAACTGCCAAGTCTCATACAGAGTTAGTACTGGCATTTCTAAGGTCGCATGGATGGAAGGTGAACGAAAAGAAGAGTTCTCTCTTTCCACTCACAAGAGTTCCCTTCTTGGGGACTCTTATAGATTCTGTAGAAATGAAGATTTACCTGACAGAAGACAGGTTAACAAAGCTTCAAAATGCATGCCGTGTCCTTCATTCCATTCAACACCCGTCAGTAGCTCAATGCATGGAGGTGATCGGCTTAATGGTAGCAGCAATGGACATAGTACCCTTTGCACGCCTACATCTCAGACCGCTGCAATTGTGCATGCTAAGTCAGTGGAATGGGGATTACTCAGACTTGTCCCCTACTCTGAATCTGGATCAAGAGACCAGAAATTCTCTTCTATGGTGGCTTTCTCGGCCACATCTGTCCAGGGGGATGCCATTCAGCAGGCCGGACTGGACAATTGTAACAACAGACGCCAGCCTACTAGGTTGGGGCGCTGTCTGGAATTCTCTGAAGGCTCAGGGACATTGGAATCAGGAGGAGAGTCTCCTACCAATAAACATTCTGGAATTGAGAGCAGTTCTCAATGCCCTTCTGGCTTGGCCCCAGTTAACAACTCGGGGGTTCATCAGGTTTCAGTCGGACAACATCACGACTGTAGCTTACATCAACCATCAGGGAGGGACAAGAAGCTCCCTAGCAATGATGGAAGTATCAAAGATAATTCGCTGGGCAGAGTCTCACTCTTGCCACCTGTCAGCAATCCACATCCCGGGAGTGGAGAACTGGGAGGCGGATTTCTTAAGTCGTCAGACTTTTCATCCGGGGGAGTGGGAACTTCATCCGGAGGTCTTTGCCCAAATACTTCGACGTTGGGGCAAACCAGAGATAGATCTCATGACATCTCGACAGAACGCCAAGCTTCCTCGTTACGGGTCCAGATCCAGGGATCCTGGAGCGGTTCTGATAGATGCTTTGACAGCACCTTGGACCTTCGGGATGGCTTATGTGTTTCCACCCTTCCCGATGCTTCCTCGATTGATTGCCAGAATCAAACAGGAGAGAGCATCAGTGATTCTAATAGTGCCTGCATGGCCACGCAGGACTTGGTATGCAGATCTAGTGGACATGTCATCCTGTCCACCTTGGTCGCTACCTCTGAAACAGGACCTTCTGATCCAGGGTCCCTTCAAACATCAAAATCTAATTTCTCTGAAGCTGACTGCTTGGAAATTGAACGCTTGATTTTATCAAAACGTGGTTTTTCTGAGTCAGTTATTGATACCTTAATACAGGCTAGGAAGCCTGTTACCAGAAAGATTTACCATAAGATATGGC
This sequence comes from Bombina bombina, assembly GCF_027579735.1. Classification (NCBI taxonomy): domain Eukaryota; kingdom Metazoa; phylum Chordata; class Amphibia; order Anura; family Bombinatoridae; genus Bombina; species Bombina bombina. The sequence continues at coordinate 254,858,486 of NC_069500.1, forward strand.
GCAAATACTTATATTGGTGCGAATCCAAGAGTTACTCATGGAGTAAGGTTAGGATTCCGAGGATATTGTCTTTTCTACAAGAAGGTTTAGAAAAGGGTTTATCCGCTAGTTCCTTAAAGGGACAGATTTCAGCTCTGTCCATTCTTTTACACAAACGTCTGTCAGAAGTTCCGGACGTTCAAGCTTTTTGTCAGGCTTTAGCTAGGATCAAGCCTGTGTTTAAAACTGTTGCTCCACCATGGAGTTTGAACTTAGTTCTTAATGTTTTACAGGGGGTTCCGTTTGAACCCCTTCATTCCATTGATATCAAGTTGTTATCTTGGAAAGTTCTGTTTTTAATGGCGATTTCCTCGGCTCGAAGAGTCTCTGAGTTATCTGCCTTACATTGTGATTCTCCTTATCTGATTTTTCATTCAGACAAGGTAGTTCTGCGTACTAAACCTGGGTTCCTACCTAAGGTGGTCACTAACAGGAATATCAATCAAGAGATTGTGGTTCCATCTTTGTGTCCTAATCCTTCTTCGAAAAAGGAACGTCTGCTACACAATCTAGATGTAGTTCGTGCCCTGAAATTTTATCTACAGGCAACTAAGGATTTTTGACAAACGTCTTCCCTGTTTGTCGTTTATTCTGGTCAGAGGAGAGGTCAAAAAGCTTGGGCTACCTCTCTCTCCTTTTGGCTTCGTAGCATAATACGGTTAGCCTATGAGACTGCTGGACAGCAGCCTCCTGAAATAATTACAGCACATTCTACTAGAGCTGTGGCTTCCACTTGGGCCTTTAAGAATGAGGCTTCTGTTGAACAGATTTGCAAGGCTGCAACTTGGTCTTCTCTTCATACTTTTTCCAAATTTTACAAATTTGACACTTTGGCTTCTTCGGAGGCTGTTTTTGGGAGAAAGGTTCTTCAGGCAGTGGTTCCTTCCGTATAAAGAGCCTGCCTGTCCCTCCCGTCATCCGTGTACTTTAGCTTTGGTATTGGTATCCCATAAGTAATGGATGATCCGTGGACTGGATACACTTAACAAGAGAAAACATAATTTATGCTTACCTGATAAATTTATTTCTCTTGTAGTGTATCCAGTCCACGGCCCGCCCTGTCACTTTAAGGCAGGTAATTTTTCCATTAAACTACAGTCACCACTGCACCCTATGGTTTTCCTTTCTCTGCATGTTTTCGGTCGAATGACTGGTAATGGCAGTTAGGGGAGGAGCTATATAGCAGCTCTGCTGGGTGAATCCTCTTGCACTTCCTGTTGGGGAGGAGTTAATATCCCATAAGTAATGGATGATCCGTGGACTGGATACACTACAAGAGAAATAAATTTATCAGGTAAGCATAAATTATGTTTTTTACATTAGTTTTGTCCCTAGTTAGATCTTTGCATTTATTTGTCAAGTTAAAGGATTTACTCTAACCACTTATATAAGTGATGTAATATTACAATACTGTATGTATTACTGTATATTGATGGTGGTACTTTATGTGATATGAGGTTTTTATCCATGTTTTACACATGTGCAAGTGTAATCGATAAGTGGAAAAACATATATAAAACGACACTTGTATTATGATATTCCCTTCTGTAGGATGATTTCTGTCTCCTTTAGGATGCTCATTACAAACATGGATATTTAATACATTTCATTCTTGTTATTTATACCTTGTGGTCCGTACTCACTATTATAGGGTGCCATGTAAAGTTTTTGTATCATGTAGTTTTTGATATTTATTCATAACTCAGATGGTGAACATGATTTCTGTTGATCTTTTCTTTAGTGTTAGGTTTACTGTGATATTAGACCATGTGACACACGACACCTCAAGATGTGTATGATGATAGCTTCTGAGTGTTATTGGTGTGATAGTTAGATAGATGTATGTATGTATGCTCATTCTGTCCATCTAGGGTGGACGTTATTGGCATTAGGTTATGATATGAGTGGTTGGGAAATAGATGTTACTTGACGGATGATGGATAGCATTTAGGATTGATGGTGGACAGGAAATATCCTTTTTAGTTCATAGATTCACATGACATATAGGTTTATTTGTGATAACTTATTGATCGGGCCCCACACTGATGATATACAGAGACGTTCTTGGTTTCAGGATTTGGGCCGAATTTATTTCAGTTTAGTGGTGGTTACGTTATATCACTGCTACATGCTGGTTATTGATATTTATGTTTTTATTTGATTTGTTGTTGCATACGGGTTGTTACAACATAGATTTGGTCGATACACATTGGTTTGTTTATAGCGGTTGCTATGGTTGCATGCCTGATATATAACTTGGATATATATATAAAAACACATACACATACACTACAATACATATACATGAGTCCCCTCGAGTGTTGTGCAGCTCCTGTACCAGAACTCAGCACAAAGTACTTCAGAAGAGGTGTATAGTGTTGCCAAATGCCGCCGCCGCCCACCCGCCAACACATTACAATTATTTTCTTCAGTGAGTGACCCACCTGAGAGCTCTAAATATCCAGTCAGTGTCCACTACTCAGCCAGCCTGACCGGATTCATCTTCGCCTCATCAACGCCCTTGCCAAATCTGATTGCTGTCTGGCCTGCCTGGGAGATCCTGTGTGGTGCGCACTTGCATGACTCTGTGCAGACTATAGAAAAGTGCCGCCCCCCAAAAATTTGCTGCCCTAGGCACGGGCCTTTTACTGGGTTTTTTTGGTACATGGGTAAGAAAGAATCTTCAATTGTGTGATATAGTGAGCGCTGGGAAGCTTAAAAGGACTGTGAGGTATGGATATGTTAAAAATGGAATGTATTTATTACAGTTAATATACAATGAAAATACAATATAATACATACAAATTAAAAAGCTTCTAAAATTCTTCCTAAAATCTCTATGGATCCATGAGATATAAGTCTTAAGGATATAGTGTTACCTATATCTGTGGTGTTGGAACAAATATTACGTTAGCTCCGACAACAGTCTAAGACCATAGTATTATGGTCTATAAAGTGCAGTTTAAGCACAGATATTTGCAAACAGCAGATGTGATGTAAATGGCCAAAATTGGCGTAGTACAATGTCAATAATACAGATGTCAACAATACAGATGCAGTATAAAAGTATAAGTGATAGAAATACAATATAAATAAAAGTGTAGGAGAAATCCAATTGTGTAAAAATGGAAATAAAATTTGTTGAAAAAATGAAGAAATTTATGTCTCTCAAATAGTTTCTTAAAAAATGTCTCTTTGGAAAATCACAGTGTTCCAAAAAAAATATATATCAAAGTGTTCCACAAAAATTGCAAAAGTGTTCCACAAAAATTGTAAAAAATGAATCCACAAATAAATATCAAAGTGTTCAAAAAATATGGTGGGTAAGTGCGTTCAAAGAAATCCTAGATGATTAACTTCCAAAATAAACTCCAATAGCTGTGGTAGACGTGAAGGAGATTATAAGAATGCAGAATATAAAAAATATAGAATATAAAAATGCAGAAGAAAAAAAAAAAAAAAAGTACAATAATGTGGCGGGTAGGTCCAAAGTCCTCCTCCTAATCTGTGGGTGAAATAAAGTGCAATAGTGTAATAACGTCTAGATGTGGTATAATAAAATCAGAAATTTGCTCACCAGTATGTCGATGCGTTTCGGCCCTCCTAGGCCTTTCTCAAGGCCTTTGTCTTGAGAAAGGCCTAGGAGGGCCGAAACACGTCGACATACTGGTGAGCAAATTTCTGATTTTATTATACCACATCAAGACGTTATTACACTATTGCACTTTATTTCACCCACAGATTAGGAGGACTTTAGACCTACCCGCCACATTATTGTACTTTTTTTTTTTTTTTTTCTTCTGCATTTTTATATTCTACATTTTTTATATATTTTTTATATTCTGCATTCTTATAATCTCCTTCACGTCTACCACAGCTATTGGAGTTTATTTTGGAAGTTAATCATCTAGGATTTCTTTGAACGCACTTACCCACCATATTTTTTGAACACTTTGATATTTATTTGTGGATTAATTTTTTACAATTTTTGTGGAACACTTTTGCAATTTTTGTGGAACACTCTGATATATATTTTTTTTGGAACACTGTGATTTTCCAAAGAGATATTTTTTAAGAAACTATTTGAGAGACATAAATTTCTTCATTTTTTCAACAAATTTTATTTCCATTTTTACACAATTGGATTTCTCCTACACTTTTATTTATATTGTATTTCTATCACTTATACTTTTATACTGCATCTGTATTGTTGACATCTGTATTATTGACATTATACTACGCCAATTTTGGCCATTTACATCACATCTGCTGTTTGCAAATATCTGTGCTTAAACTGCACTTTATAGACCATAATACTATGGTCTTAGACTGTTGTCGGAGCTAACATAATATTTGTTCCAACACCACAGATATAGGTAACACTATATCCTTAAGACTTATATCTCATGGATCCATAGAGATTTTAGGAAGAATTTTAGAAGCTTTTTAATTTGTATGTATTATATTGTATTTTCATTGTATATTAACTGTAATAAATACATTCCATTTTTAACATATCCATACCTCACAGTCCTTTTAAGCTTCACAGCGCTCACTATATCACACAATTGTAGTCACATCCCAAGTCCACTAGGGGACTTTTGCCAGTGAGCATAAGGCTGTAAAATACTAGCGCTCGGTCTACCACACACACGTTTTAAGAAAGAATCTTCCCGTGGAAAGTATTATTCTGTATCCAATTTGATAACCCTGAGAAATAATATTCTGAATCCACTGATTTTGGACATAGTCTCTCCAAATTCTTTGAAATAGCTTTAGTCTACTCCCACAAGAATAACTGGTTTAAGGGCCACACCTTCATGCAGGTTTAGGAGCGTGATTTGGTATTTTATAAGGCTTGGATTATTTCAATTCAGAGATGGTCTCCAATTAGAGCCAGAGGCCTTAGGCGAAGGAGCAGTTTTCTGTTTTCTATTCTGACAAATGGAACGAAAACGATTAGTAGCTTTAAATTTACGATTAGATTTCTTGTCTTGGGGCAGAAAATCTCCCTTACCCCCAGTAACAGTGGAGATAACAGAATCCAATTGTGAACCAAAAAAATGTCTACCCTGAAAAGAGAGAGATAATAATCTAGTTTTAGACATTGTGTCAGCATTCCAAGATTTAAGCCATAAAGCTCTTCTAGTTAGAATAGCTAAAGACTTAGATTTGACATTGATTTTCATAGCATCAAATACATCATCACAAATAAAATGATTTGCATGTTAAAGTAAAAGAATAATGTTAGATAATTCAGGATCTGAAGACAACTGCTGTGCTTAACTGTCATCAGGAGGTTTAGACTCCTCAATACCGAAAGTAAATAATACTTCCTTTTAAAAAGAGCAAATATATGTTCTATCTTATATAAAAAAGATTTGTCTATTTCTGTCTCTGATGTGGCATCCTCTGAATCAGAGGAAACCCCATCAGTAGAGGATACATCAGTATGCTAATGGTCAGTACAAAATTCACTAGAGTTAGGAAACGTTTGCAAAACCCTTTTACGTTTATTTGAAAGCGGAATAGCAGTCATTGCCTTATCTATAGCTGCAGCAATAAAATCTTTCCTTTCTGAAGGAATGCTTTGTACATTAGACTGACACGGTATAACAGTGGGTGCATTTGTACTCATAGAGATATTATCAGCATGTAATAAATTGTAAAAAACATAATTTATGTAAGAACTTACCTGATAAATTCATTTCTTTCATATTAGCAAGAGTCCATGAGCTAGTGACGTATGGGATATACATTCCTACCAGGAGGGGCAAAGTTTCCCAAACCTCAAAATGCCTATAAATACACCCCTCACCACACCCACAAATCAGTTTAACGTATAGCCAAGAAGTGGGGTGATAAGAAAAAAGTGCGAAAGCATAAAAAATAAGGAATTGGAATAATTGTGCTTTATACAAAAAAACCATAACCACCACAAAAGGGTGGGCCTCATGGACTCTTGCTAATATGAAAGAAATGAATTTATCAGGTAAGTTCTTACATAAATTATGTTTTCTTTCATGTAATTAGCAAGAGTCCATGAGCTAGTGACGTATGGGATAATGACTACCCAAGATGTGGATCTTCCACGCAAGAGTCACTAGAGAGGGAGGGATAAAATAAAGACAGCCAATTCCGCTGAAAATAATCCACACCCAAAATAAAGTTTAAATCTTATAATGAAAAAAACTGAAATTATAAGCAGAAGAATCAAACGGAAACAGCTGCCTGAAGTACTTTTCTACCAAAAACTGCTTCAGAAGAAGAAAACACATCAAAATGGTAGAATTTAGTAAAAGTATGCAAAGAAGACCAAGTGGCTGCTTTGCAAATCTGATCAACTGAAGCTTCATTCCTATACGCCCAGGAAGTAGAAACTGACCTAGTAGAATGAGCTGTAATCCTTTAAGGCGGAGTTTTACCAGACTCGACATAGGCATGATGAAACAAAGATTTTAACCAAGATGCCAAAGAAATGGCAGAAGCCTTCTGACCTTTCCTAGAACCGGAAAAGATAACAAATAGACCAGAAGTCTTTCGGAAATCCTTAGTAGCTTCAACATAATATTTCAAAGCTCTAATTACATCCAAAGAATGCAACGAGTTTTCCTTAGAATTCTTAGGATTAGGACACAATGAAGGAACCACAATTTCTCTACTAATGTTGTTAGAATTCACAACCTTAGGTAAAAATTTAAAAGAAGTTCACAACACCGCCTTATCCTGATGAAAAATCAGAAAAGGAGACTCACAAGAAAGAGCAGATAATTCAGAAACTCTTCTAGCAGAAGAGATGGCCAAAAGAAACAAAACTTTCCAAGAAAGTAATTTAATGTCCAGCGAATGCATAGGTTCAAACGGAGGAGCTTGAAGAGCCCCCAGAACCAAATTCAAACTCCAAGGAGGAGAGATTGACTTAATAACAGGTTTTATACGAGCCAAAGCTTGTACAAAACAATGAATGTCAGGAAGACTAGCAATCTTTCTGTGAAAAAGAACAGAAAGAACAGAGATTTGACCTTTAAAGGAACTTGCAGACAAACCTTATCCAAACCATCCTGAAGAAACTGTAAAATTCTAGGAATTCTAAAAGAATGCCAAGAAAAATGATGAGAAAAACACCAAGAAATGAAAATCTTCCAGACTCGATAATATATCTTCCTAGATACAGTTTTACGAGCCTGTAACATAGTATTAATCACAGAGTCAGAGAAACCTCTATGATTGAGAATCAAGCGTTCAATCTCCATACCTTCAAATTTAAGGATTTGAGAACATGATGGAAAAAAGGACCTTGCGATAGAAGGTCTGGTCTTAACGGAAGAGTCCACGGTTGGCAAGTGGCCATCTGGACAAGATCCGCATACCAAAACCTGTGAGGCCATGCTGGAGCCACCAGCAGAATAAACAAACGTTCCTTTAGAATCTTGGAAAAAGAACTATAGGCGGAAAGATATAAGCAGGATGATACTTCCAAGGAAGTGACAATGCATCCACTGCTTCCGCCTGAGGATCCCTGGATCTGGACAGATACCTGGGAAGCTTCTTGTTTAGATGAGAAGCCATCAGATCTATTTCTGGAAGTCCCCATATTTGAACAATCTGAAGAAATACCTCTGGGTGAAGAAACCATTCGCCCGGATGTAGAGTTTGGCGACTGAGATAATCCGCTTCCCAATTGTCTATACCTGGGATATGAACCGCAGAAATTAGACATGAGCTGGATTCCACCCATACAAGTATTTGAGAGACTTCTTTCATAGACAGAGGACTGTGAGTTCCTCCTTGATGATTGACATATGCCACGGTTGTGACATCGTCCGTCTAGAAACAAATGAACGACTCTCTCTTTAGAAGAGGCCACGACTGAAGAGCTCTGAAAATTGCACGGAGTTCCAAAAATGTTGATTGGTAATCTCACCCCCTGAGATTCCCAAACCCCTTGTGCTGTCAGAAACCCCCATACAGCTCCCCAACCTGTCAGATTTGCATCTGTTGAGATCACAGTCTAGGTTGGAGGAACAAAAAGAAGCCCCCTGAACTAAACGATGGTGATCTGTCCACCACGTCAGAGAGTGTCGAACAATCGGTTTTAAAGATATTAATTGAGATATCTTTGTATAATCCCTGCACCACTGGTTCAGCATACAGAGCTGAAGAGGTCGCATGTGAAAACGAGCAAAGGGAATCGCGTCCAATGCAGCAGTCATAAGACCTAGAATTTCCATGCATAAGGCTACCGAAGGGAATGATTGAGACTGAAGGTTTCGATAAGCTGAAACCAATTTCAGACGCCTCTTGTCCGTCAGAGACAGAATCAAGAACACTGAATCTATCAGGAAACCTAAAAAGGTTACCCTTGTCTGAGGAATCAAACTAACTTTTTGGTAAATTGATCCTCCAACCATGTTCTTGAAGAAACAACACTTATAAAAGACTGGAAAGGTTCTTTCTAGAGAAAATGAGCAAAGGGAATTGAATCCAATGCTGTGGCCATAAGACCTAAAACTTCTATGCATATATAGCAACTGAAGGAAATAATAGAGACTAAAGGTACCGATAGACGGAACCCAATAACATTATCCCTTGTCTGATGGAGACAAGGACAGTGACACAAACTATCTGGAAACCTAAAAAAAGGTGACCCTTGTGTGAGGAATCAAGAGCTTTAGAAAAGAAGATCCTCTAACTATGTCCTGAAGAGTAAGTGAATCATATGAGATTCCGCATCCTCAGAAAATAATCTGAATGAAAACAGAAAAATGAAAATATGCATTTATTGTATCTAATGAAAACAAATAATGCTATCAAAGACCATAAAAAGGCAAAATAGTTTGAATAAAACTCCAAAACCCGGTTCCTCAAAAGAAACTGGAAGAAATACCCCAGAAGATTCCAGGTCTGAGCAGCGCTTGAACCCCATGGGTGCCCAGCCATGCTTCAACAGAACCCAAAATATATAGGACAGAAACACAGTTAAAGAAAGTGTTAGCCTTGCTGGAATAAAATCAAAGAAATTTGGACAAAATAAATTTCAAAGAAGCCTTAACCTGCCCCTTACCAGCCAAGCTGGAATACGGCACGTACATCGCAAAATTAGGGAGCTGATTTCAAAATCCAATTATAGACATGTTACTTGGGAAAGAACTCAGGAATTTGTTCCTTAATAAGAACAACCAAACTAGTATAAGCTTAAAGTTTTAGTCTTAGAACTCAACCTTGAAGCCCAGAGTAACAGTTAAGAATTGAATCCAATTATAAAACAAATAATTGATTATCTTAGAAAAAAGGAAATATGGATTTTTTTTTTTTTTTTTTTTAAAAATCACAAAATTCTTCTAGCTAAAAAAGCTAAAGACATAGATTAACCCTCATTTGCGAAAATATTCAATAAAATGAAATTATTAGCATGATAGTTTAGTTTAAAGGACCAGCCAATACAGTGGACTTGCATAATCAATAAATGCAAAACAATAAGACAAATGCAACAGCACCTAGTCTAGTAAATGTTGTCCCTTTAACAATGCTAAAATAAATCATAATCTGATACTTGATCTTAAAGTAAACAGAGAAAATTAAGCAATTGCAATATCCAAATAAATCACAGGACCAAGAAAAGTACCTGAAACTAAATAATTTTCCATAAATAAGATACAACTATCTAAAGGAAAATAAATACTATTTTGCTATAGAAACAATAGCATAATTAGTAGAATTAGAGATAGCCCCAATAAATTGGAGAACCCTCCAAATTGAGTTTAACTGCTGGCAAAGAATATAGTTTAAAACCTTTGAAGAAGGAATAAAAGAAAATTCTCAGCCTATTCCATTCCCTAGTATAGGGAATTGGAAAGAAAACCTCTAATGAAATAAATAGGCAGAAATAATGTCAGCTAGTCTTAATGAACTAGTTACCTTAATATCCAAAATAATCAACACCTTTTCAACAAAGAACAAATGAACTTTAATAATTGAAAAATAATAAAAAAGTAGATTTGTTAGTGTCAATATCTGATGAAGAAAATTTCTGAAAAAAACATCATCAGAGAAGGATAAATCAGTATGTTGTTGGTCATTTGAAACTTCAATAATTAAAAAAGAAGTGAAAAAGACCTAAAAATTTTATTAGAAGGCACGAAGTCAGACAAAGCCTTTAACATAGAATCAGAAAAATATTTCTTATAATTCTTCTAAATATTTCTTGTAAGAAAAGAAAATATATAAAGCATAAATACTAATGGATTCCGCATGTAAAAGTATAACATAATATCTTATTACAAACCATAGCTAAAGATAAACATTTATAACATTTAAAATAAATGAACTTAGCTTTGGTAGAACTGAAACTCAGTTAAGCGTTTTTCCAAAAGTGGCTTCTGATTCAGAGTCCATTTGAGACATCTTGCAATATGTAATAGAAAAAACAACATATAAAGCAAAATTTATCAAATTCCTTAAATGACAGTTTCAGGAATGGGAAAAAAATGCCAATGAACAAGCTTCTAGCAACCAGAAGCAATAAATAATGAGACTTAAATATTGTGGAGACAACAATGACGCTCAAATTTTTTAGCGCCAAAAAAGCCGCCCACATTATTTGGCGCCTAAATGCTTTTGGCGCCAAAAATGGCGCCACATCCGGTAACGCCATTTTTTGGCGCAAAAACGGCAAAAAAATGACGCAACTTCCGGCGACACGTATGACGCCGGAAGTGACAAGAAAATTTTTGCGCCAAGAAAGTCCGCGCCAAGAATGACGCAATAAAATGAAGCATTTTCAGCCCCCGCGAGCCTAACAGCCCACAGGAAAAAAAGTCAAATTTTAAGGTAAGAAAAAATTGAGTTATTCATATGCATTATCCCAAATATGAAACTGACTGTCTGAAAATAAGGAACGTTGAACATCCTGAATCAAGGAAAATAAATGTTTAAACACATATATTTAGAACTTTATATAAAAGTGCCCAACCATAGCTTAGAGTGTCACAGAAAATAAGACTTACTTACCCCAGGACACTCATCTACATGTAGTAGAAAGCCAAACCAGTACTGAAACGAGAATCAGTAGAGGTAATGGTATATATAAGAGTATATCGTCGATCTGAAAAGGGAGGTAAGAGATGAATCTCTACGACCGATAACAGAGAACCTATGAAATAGACCCCGTAGAAGGAGATCATTGAATTCAAATAGGCAATACTCTCTTCACATCCCTCTGACATTCACTGCACGCTGAGAGGAAAACCGGGCTCCAACCTGCTGCGGAGCGCATATCAACGTAGAATCTAGCACAAACTTACTTCACCACCTCCACAGGAGGCAAAGTTTGTAAAAACTGATTTGTGGGTGTGGTGAGGGGTGTATTTATAGGCATTTTGAGGTTTGGGAAACTTTGCCCCTCCTGGTAGGAATGTATATCCCATATGTCACTAGCTCATGGACTCTTGCTAATTACATGAAAGAAATAAGAGCCACATAATTGAGCTGAATAATTTAGATCAGCTTTTTTACAACAAACACACTTAGCTTTGGTAGTAATATGTTCAGCAGCTCAAATCCTATGGTAACAACTGAGGCAGGTTCAGTTTGAGATATAATTGCAAAAAAACAAAAAATTGAAAAATATATTATTTCTGAAAATATATATATATATATATATATATATATATATATATATATATATATATATAAAAAATATATATAAAACAGGCCTGAGAAAATGGGAAACAGAGTGAATAATTATAAAAAGAATAAACGGATTATGAAACCAATGCTGCACAAAAGCTCTCTCTAAAAAAAAAGGCGCGAAAATTTGGAGCAAAAAAATCCGAAATGATGACATGTCACGCATGACGTAAATAGCGTCATCACGTGCGTGTTTGCGTGCAAATTTTAAATCAATACATTGAAAAAAAAAACTGAAGTAAAAAAGTGATGTATACACCAAATTTAGCCAATTTGTTTAAAATAAATTAATAGCACCCAAACACACTATGTATGTTTCACAAACTCTACAAACCTTATAAAATATGCCTTTTTTAGACATCTTTTAGCCACTAATGAAAGTTACTAAAAAAGAGCACTGAAATACTCAAGGCATGTATAGAAACAATATATAACAACTTTTACTTAAAAGTAGGGGTTGATCGATTATTGAGTGGCCGATTATTTGGAATTTCTGAAATAATCGGTCAGAAACTTATCGATATGGAGCAAATTTAAAAGTAATTTATCTCTGTGTACTTCAGGGAAACTATGTAGTTTTAAGTGACATAAATCATCTATGTTTGGTAATGCAAGTCTATCTACAGGCCTGCCATTGGGTGTGTGGTAGTTGGTAACTGAGCTCCCAGGAACACCTGGGCTTGGATTCAGTTATCAGATGTAGTGATGCACATCTTGGTTTTGCAGCCTGATAGCACATATAAGCTGGACATAGCATAGCATCTAATAATAAATAGCACTGATGGCAGAGTCCAAGCCCAGGTGTTCATGGGAGCTCAGTTACCAACTACCATATCCCCCAATGGCAGGCCTGTAAATGGACTTGCATTAACAAACATATATGATTTGTGAAATGGAAAATGTGATCTTTAAGTGGCACTTAAAACTACATAGTTTCTCTGCAATACACAGAGCTAAATTACTTTTGATTTGCTCATGGGGTCAGCAATACATAAAATCAATCTGCTTGCTAATTGCTGTCAGAAATAGAAAATTATTTATTGCATTCTGATAAATTTAAAACATTTGCATAACATTTAATTAAAGCAGCTATATTTGGCAATTTTTTAATTTTAATATTTTATTTTCCCCTTAGATGGGCATAGAAAAAACATAATTTATGCTTACCTGATAAATTCCTTTCTTCTGTAGTGTGATCAGTCCACGGGTCATCATTACTTCTGGGATATTACTCCTCCCCAACAGGAAGTGCAAGAGGATTCACCCAGCAGAGCTGCATATAGCTCCTCCCCTCTACGTCACCCCCAGTCATTCGACCAAGGACCAACGAGAAAGGAGAAACCAAGGGTGTAGTGGTGACTGGAGTATAATTTAAAAAAATAATTACCTGCCTTAAAAACAGGGCGGGCCGTGGACTGATCACACTACAGAAGAAAGGAATTTATCAGGTAAGCATAAATTATGTTTTCTTCTGTTAAGTGTGATCAGTCCACGGGTCATCATTACTTCTGGGATACCAATACCAAAGCAAAAGTACACGGATGACGGGAGGGATAGGCAGGCTCTTTATACAGAAGGAACCACTGCCTGAAGAACCTTTCTCCCAAAAATAGCCTCCGAGGAAGCAAAAGTGTCAAATTTGTAAAATTTGGAAAAAGTATGAAGCGAAGACCAAGTTGCAGCCTTGCAAATCTGTTCAACAGAGGCCTCATTCTTGAAGGCCCAAGTGGAAGCCACAGCTCTAGTAGAGTGAGCTGTAATTCTTTCAGGAGGCTGCTGTCCAGCAGTCTCATAAGCTAAACGTATTATACTACGAAGCCAAAAGGAAAGAGAGGTAGCAGAAGCCTTTTGACCTCTCCTCTGACCAGAGTACACGACAAACAGAGAAGACGTTTGTCGAAATTCCTTAGTTGCCTGTAAGTAAAATTTTAGGGCACGAACTACGTCCAGATTGTGTAGTAGACGTTCCTTCTTCGAAGAAGGATTTGGACACAAAGAAGGAACAACAATCTCTTGATTGATATTCCTATTAGTGACTACCTTAGGTAAGAACCCAGGTTTAGTACGCAGAACTACCTTATCCGAATGAAAAATCAAATAAGGAGAATCACAATGTAAGGCTGATAACTCAGAGACTCTTCGAGCCGAGGAAATAGCCATTAAAAATAGAACTTTCCAAGATAACAACTTTAGATCAATGGAATGGAGGGGTTCAAACGGAACGCCCTGTAAAACGTTAAGAACAAGGTTTAAACTCCATGGCGGAGCAACAGTTTTAAACACAGGCTTAATCCTCGCCAAAGCCTGACAAAAAGCCTGAACGTCTGGTACTTCTGACAGACGTTTGTGTAACAGAATAGACAGAGCTGAGATCTGTCCTTTTAGTGAACTAGCAGATAAACCCTTTTCTAAACCTTCTTGTAGAAAAGACAATATCCTAGGAATCCTAACCTTACTCCAAGAGTAACCTTTGGATTCACACCAATATAGGTATTTACGCCATATCTTATGGTAAATCTTTCTGGTAACAGGCTTCCTAGCCTGTATTAAGGTGTCAATAACTGACTCAGAAAACCCACGTCTTGATAAGATCAAACGTTCAATTTCCAAGCAGTCAGCTTCAGAGAAGTTAGATTTTGATGTTTGAAAGGACCCTGTATCAGGAGGTCCTGTTTCAGAGGTAGAGACCAAGGTGGACAGGATGACATGTCCACCAGGTCTGCATACCAAGTCCTGCGTGGCCATGCAGGTGCTATTAGAATCACTGATGCTCTCTCCTGTTTGATTCTGGCAATCAATCGAGGAAGCATCGGGAAGGGTGGAAACACATAAGCCATCCTGAAGTCCCAAGGTGCTGTCAGGGCATCTATTAGGACTGCTCCTGGATCCCTGGATCTGGACCCGTAACGAGGAAGCTTGGCGTTCTGTCGAGACGCCATGAGATCTATCTCTGGTTTGCCCCAACGTCGAAGTATTTGGGCAAAAACCTCCGGATGAAGTTCCCACTCCCCCGGATGAAAAGTCTGACGACTTAAGAAATACGCCTCCCAGTTCTCCACTCCCGGGATGTGGATTGCTGACAGGTGGCAAGAGTGAGACTCTGCCCAGCGAATTATCTTTGATACTTCCATCATTGCTAGGGAGCTTCTTGTCCCTCCCTGATGGTTGATGTAAGCTACAGTCGTGATGTTGTCCGACTGAAACCTGATGAACCCCCGAGTTGTCAACTGGGGCCAAGCCAGGAGGGCATTGAGAACTGCTCTCAATTCCAGAATGTTTATTGGCAGGAGACTCTCCTCCTGACTCCATTGTCCCTGAGCCTTCAGAGAATTCCAGACGGCACCCCAACCTAGAAGGCTGGCGTCTGTTGTTACAATTGTCCAGTCTGGTCTGCTGAATGGCATCCCCCTGGACAGATGTGGCCGAGAAAGCCACCATAGAAGAGAATTTCTGGTCTCTTGATCCAGATTCAGAGAAGGGGACAAGTCTGAGTAATCCCCATTCCACTGACTTAGCATGCATAGTTGCAGTGGTCTGAGGTGTAAGCGAGCAAATGGCACTATGTCCATTGCCGCTACCATTAAGCCGATTACCTCCATGCATTGAGCCACTGACGGGTGTTGAATGGAATGAAGGGTGCGGCAAGCACTTTGAAGTCTTGTTAACCTGACCTCTGTCAGGTAAATCTTCATTTCTACAGAATCTATAAGAGTCCCCAGGAAGGGAACTCTTGTGAGTGGAACGAGTGAACTTTTCTTTTCGTTCACCTTCCATCCATGTGACCTTAGAAATGCCAGTACTAACTCTGTATGAGACTTGGCAGTTTGAAAGCTTGAAGCTTGTATCAGAATGTCGTCTAGGTACGGAGCTACCGAAATTCCCTGCGGTCTTAGTACCGCCAGAAGAGCACCTAGAACCTTTGTGAAGATTCTTGGAGCTGTAGCCAATCCGAATGGAAGAGCTACAAACTGGTAATGCCTGTCTAGAAAGGCAAACCTTAGATACCGGTAATGATCTTTGTGAATCGGTATATGAAGGTAAGCATCCTTTAAATCCACTGTGGTTATGTACTGACCTTCTTGGATCATGGGTAAAATTGTCCGAATAGTCTCCATTTTGAATGATGGAACTCTTAGGAATTTGTTTAGGATCTTTAAATCCAGGATTGGTCTGAAAGTTCCCTCTTTTTTGGGAACCACAAACAGATTTGAGTAAAACCCTTGTCCCTGTTCCGACCGTGGAACTGGATGGATTACTCCCATTAACAATAGTTCTTGTATGCAGCGTAGAAACGCTTCTTTCTTTGTTTGGTTTGTTGACAACCTTGACAGATGAAATCTCTCTCTTGGAGGAGAGTATTTGAAGTCCAGAAGGTATCCCTGAGATATTATCTCTAGCGCCCAGGGATCCTGGACATCTCTTGCCCAAGCCTGGGCGAAGAGAGAAAGTCTGCCCCCCACTAGATCCGATCCCGGATCGGGGGCCCTCAATTCATGCTGTTTTAGTGGCAGCAGCAGGTTTCCTGGCCTGCTTGCCCTTGTTCCAGGACTGGTTAGGTCTCCAGCCTTGTCTGTAGCGAGCACCAGATCCTTCTTGTTTTGGAGCAGTGGAAGTTGATGCTGCTCCTGCTTTGAAATTCCGAAAGGAACGAAAATTAGACTGTCTAGCCTTAGGTTTGGCTTTGTCTTGAGGCAGGGCGTGGCCCTTACCTCCTGTAATGTCAGCGATAATTTCTTTCAAACCGGGCCCAAATAAGGTCTGCCCCTTGAAAGGTATATTAAGTAATTTGGACTTAGAAGTTACATCAGCTGACCAGGATTTTAGCCACAGTGCTCTGCGCGCCTGAATGGCGAATCCGGAATTCTTAGCCGTAAGTTTAGTTAAATGTACTACGGCTTCCGAAATGAATGAATTAGCTAGCTTAAGAATTCTAAGCCTGTCCGAAATGTCGTCCAGCGTAGCTGAACTAAGGTTCTCTTCTAGAGACTCAATCCAGAATGCCGCTGCAGCCGTGACCGGCGCAATGCATGCAAGGGGTTGCAATATAAAACCTTGTTGAACAAACATTTTCTTAAGGTAACCCTCTAACTTTTTATCCATTGGATCTGAAAAGGCACAGCTATCCTCTACCAGGATAGTGGTACGCTTGGCTAAAGTAGAAACTGCTCCCTCCACCTTAGGGACCGTTTGCCATAAGTCCCGTGTGGTGGTGTCTATTGGAAACATTTTTCTAAATATCGGAGGGGGTGAGAACGGCACACCGGGTCTATCCCACTCCTTAGTAATAATTTCAGTTAGTCTCTTAGGTATAGGAAAAACATCAGTACTTGTTGGTACAGCAAAATATTTATCCAACCTACACATTTTCTCTGGTATTGCAACTGTGTTACAATCATTCAGGGCCGCTAACACCTCCCCTAGTAATACACGGAGGTTTTCCAGCTTAAATTTAAAATTTGAAATATCTGAATCCAATCTGTTTGGATCAGAACCGTCAGCCGCAGAATGAAGCTCTCCGTCCTCATGTTCTGCAAGTTGTGACGCAGTATCTGACATGGCCCTAGCATTATCAGCGCACTCTGTTCTCACCCCAGAGTGATCACGCTTGCCTCTTAGTTCTGGTAATTTAGCCAAAACCTCAGTCATAACAGTAGCCATATCTTGTAATGTTATTTGTAATGGCTGCCCAGATGTACTGGGCGCCACCATATCGCGCACCTCCCGAGCGGGAGATGCAGGTACTGTCACGTGAGGCGAGTTAGTCGGCATAACTCTCCCCTCGTTGTTTGGTGAAATTTGTTCAATTTGTACAGATTGACTTTTATTTAAAGTAGCATCAATACAGTTAGTACATAAATTTCTATTGGGCTCCACTTTGGCGTTAGCACAAATAGTACAGGTCTCATCCTCTGAATCAGACATGTTTAACACACTAGCAAATAAACTTGCAACTTGGAAATATTATTCAAGTAAAATACAATGAAAAAACGTACTGTGCTTAAGAAGCACTGAAAGATATATAACAGTTGAAATCAATAAACTTTGTAAAACAAAACACAATTTAGCAAAGGCTTGTTCCCATTAGCAAAGAATAACTAACCCTGATGGCATAAAAAAGTTAAAGAATAAACGTTTTTTATCACAGTCAACTACAATCTCACAGCTCTGTTAGATTACTTCCCTCAAACAAGCTTTGAAGACCCCTGAGTTCTGTAGAGATAAACCGGAACATGCAGGAAAAAACAATGAGCTTCTGACTGAAATTTTTGATGCGTAGCAAAAGCGCCAAAAAAAGGTCCCTCCCCCTCACACACAACAGTGAGAGAGATCAGTAAACTGTCATAATTAGATCAAGCAACTGCCAAGTGGAAAAAAAGTGCCCAAACATTTTATTCACCCAGTACCTCAGAAAATGAAAACGATTTTACATTCCAGCAAAAACGTTTAACATAATTAAGAGTTATTAAGAAGCCTGTTGCTTTGCAATTAGGCTAAAGTCTTATATACACAGTGTAATTCCAGTGAAGTACCATTCCCCAGAATACTCAAATGTAAAATATACATACATGATATTATGTCGGTATGGCAGGATTTTCTCATCAATTCCATTGTCAGAAAATAAAAACTGCTACATACCTCTTTGCAGATTAAACTGCCCGCTGTCCCCTGATCTGAAGTTTACCTCTCCTCAGATGGCCGAGAAACAGCAATATGATCTTAACAACTCCGGCTAAAATCATAGTAAAACTCTGGTAGATTCTTCTTCAAACTCTACCAGAGAAGGAATAACACACTCCGGTGCTATTAAAAAAATAACAAACTTTTGATTGAAGAAATAAAACTAAATAAAATCACCATAGTCCTCTCACACATCCTATCTAGTCGTTGGGTGCAAGAGAATGACTGGGGGTGACGTAGAGGGGAGGAGCTATATGCAGCTCTGCTGGGTGAATCCTCTTGCACTTCCTGTTGGGGAGGAGTAATATCCCAGAAGTAATGATGACCCGTGGACTGATCACACTTAACAGAAGAAACAAACAAACCTTGAGTAGAAAGCTATGCAGTATAGGAGACTAGTATCAATATTCTCTAGCAGTGGATAAAAATGCTCTGACCATTAGGTGGCGCTATTACACATGTATAAAACTGCCCATAAGTGACATAATAAAGAAATTTATAGTCCACTCAGTACCAAGGAATGTATTTGCAATTAAGTACATATATGAGCATATTAAAAATGAAAGCAAATAAATCTAGCACCGATATTCCAGCATGTCCTTTCTTTCCCTGTCAAGTGACAGTATATATATATATATATATATATATATATATTTACTTTTAACCCTTATCTGTAAAGTGTACCAAGTGAGTGTGTTTTTAGTGAAGTGGCAGCAATATATGGAAAAAAACCAGAAGCCATTTAACAGGAGAACATGCTGAAATGTTATGCTTTCTGCACTATAATTTTGTTCTGCTTAACTGGGAGTATTGAAGACATTGTGTAGTGTCTAGCGTTGCAGTAGTGACACATTTAATGTTATATCAGTGTGCAGTTTAAAGGTATTTATGCCATTTTCTATGTTTTGGGAAGCCATTTAATAAGTTAATTTTCAAGCACTTTATTTCTCCCAGTTGTTTACTTTTAATGTTTAAAATTTTAATAAACATGTTCAGTTTATACCAGATGTGTGTAGAAATTGTATTGATTTTGAAAAACTTTAAAAAGTACAGAATATCAGCCCTTTATCAGCCTGAAAGTCGGTCAATAATTGGTATCGGCCCTGAAAAACTATTTCGGTCTATCCCAATCTATAGCTGAGAGTGTTTTTTATTGAGAATAAACAAACATATACTTACCTTTAAGACACCCATCCACATATAGCAGACAGCCAAACCAGTACTGAAACATATCAGCAGAGGTAATGGTACAAGAGTATATTGTCGATCTATAAAGGGAGGCAGCAGATGAATCCCTGTGACTGATTTACAGAGAGTCTTATGAAAAGCTTTCCCATAGGCGAAAACATGGTATCATCAGGCAATACTCCCTTCACATCCCTCAGACAAACACTGCACTTAGAGAGGAGCTGGGCTTCAATATGCTTAGAAGCGACCCAAGCACATCATGCTTCACCACCTCCTAAGGAGGAAAAGTTTTCAAAACTGAGGAATAAGTAAGGTGGGAGATGTATTTATAGGCATTTGAGGTTTGGGAAACTTTGCCCCCTCCTGTTAGGAATGTATATCCCATCAGTAACAAACTTGTGGACTCTCGCCACCTATATGAAAGAAAACAATAATTATATATATATTTTATTGATTAAAATAGGCTGCTGTAATATAGAGCTCTTGTAACAGTGGCGGGTAACAATCAAGTTTATTATTTTTTTTTTTAAATCTCAAATAACTATGAAAATTTAAGTTTCATAATAACAGAAAACAAAGTGCTCCACTGAGTTGTTTATTTTATCTTATCTTATCTCTGAAATTGAGTTTAAAAACCATTACTGCTATAGATTGGTTTTATATGCTGTAACCAAAGACATTCATACATTACATAGCTCCTAATTATTCTAAAGGTCCGTTTTATAACAAAAATGTCCAACAGACACATTTTTAAATGTTTAAACAAATGGGGTAAGGGACAAAATCACAGAGAACAAATCTAAAATACGTTGCAAAAATAAACAGGTCCCTGTTGCAGAACATTTCATAGAGAAAGGACATAATAAAAGCCAATTATGTTTTAGACAATTAAGGTTAAAAATACCTTGAAGGGGTGGTGACAGAGAAAGTATGTTAAATGAAAGGGAAATGCAATAGATTTAGTATTTAGACTCAATGACACCCAAGGGAATAAACCATGAATTTGGTTGTTTTAGTACATTTTGGATTGTTTATGAATTGATAAATGCAAATATGAACATGTAATTTTTTATCTGATTTTAACCTTTTTATAAGATTATGTATTTTTTTTTTTTTTTGCATCATTGTATTATTGTTGAATGTATAGAAACAATTAAAAAAACAATGACATGCTTTGACCGGTTTGACCACTAGGTGGTGATATAACACCAAAACGTGAATGATTGTAGCACTTTGCAAAACTATTTAAACACAGGTGGGGTTATCATTGGGTAAGCATGATGAAGGGCAGGGATTAGCTCAAAATATTGCTAGTTTGGCCCCATGTTTGTACAATAAAGATTAATTTTAAAATTCAGAAGCTGGAGGACATTGTTGTTGTTTTTTTAGTATCCCTAACCACAACCCCACACCTCACCACCATAATGACTTAGCACCCCCCAGCAATATTGCCAAATAGTGACCATTCATCTATAGCAAGTATGTAATTAAACTTGTCTATCCACCACAATTAACCCTGATCATTATCCCTTGTCCCATGATTATTACCCTGTCCCTAAACACAACCCCTCACTACAGACCCAACTCTGCTCTTTGCAATACCCCTCCCCTACACTGAGTCAGGTAGGTGTAAATGCAATGAGGGGCCAAATTTGCTAAGTCAGATAACCGTAATAAGAGGGGAGTGGGGTCTGGTGGGACTTTGGGATAGATGTGTTTAAAAGCATGGTTATATTTAGGGTTCATTGGGGATAACACAATTGAAACCTTTTTGCTAATTTAAGTTCTCAAAATACTATTTTTACAATTATAAGACTGTATTGGAAGATATAAAACTGAGAGAAAATCATATAGTTATTTGAAAATCTAATATCTAAGCATTGATGTTATGCTATGCAACCAATTACCTAGAGGTGATTTCATAGTACTTTATTAAAATATTTGTACTGCTTATTTATTAAATAAATTTTTTATTCATCTCATACTTTTGTATTTCCTTCTCATTGCATATTAATATATTTTAAAGATTAGCATTCATTCCAATCCAGTGTTTTATTAACTGGTAAGCAATAGCGTGTCTTGGAGGGACAGTTAAAACATGATGGCTTCCCTTGATCACAGCTTCTACAACCTGCAACAAGTAAAAACAAAAACATTGTCACTAAAATAGTTATTATACATTGAAAAACCTCTTAAGACCCTAGAGCTGGAAATATATTTTTAAAACACATTTCTGCAGCGCTATTATGTGTATATTAAAAGGATCAGTAAAGTCAAAATTAATTTTTCATGACTCAAAACATGTACTTTTAAACACAACTCTCCAATATACTTCTATTATCCATTTAGCTTCATTCTCTTGGCATCCTTTGTTGAAGATTAGGCTCTAGAGCAGCAATGTACTACTGGGAGCTGGCAGATCAAATCTGGACCCGATATTCAAAGGATTGTCAGGTCAGAGAGAAAAGCTCATTTCTGACTCAATCCGTCGCTCGGGGCCATAGGATAGTGTAGGGCACAACATATACTGACTATTCAGTAAATATAAATATGGTTTCTGTTTAACAACAGTTCAAATAATAGATATGTAAACTGAGTAACTGCAGTAGATTTCTTACAATTTCTAATCTCACCACTGAACTTGTAGTAGCGATATAAATACAACGTTAAAACATGTCATTTTAAAAACACTTTTTACATGGAGCAAAGCTTAAAAAAGAAAAATGTATAATATCATCCTGTACACAAACTCTTGTTCCCAAAATGAAAAGAACACACCAAAAGTTAAAAACATATTTTTTTAAAATAACAAACCTACTTTAAATATACAATATAGAATTATACAGTATAATAAATGATGTATCTATATAACACACTATATTCACATGCACAATATGCCCACAATCCCCCACCTCATATATGTTTCTTATTCATATACTGGTTACACTATTGTAGTGTAACAAAAGAGGTAGAGTTTTGGTTCACACATGTACATTGTATTGCAATTCAATACTGTCGGCAGCAGTGTGTAGGTTTGTCACGTGAAATGCAGAACATTTTGTGGAAGGGCACCGCAGAGCTCCCTTACTTGCATCTGCTTCCCTTGGTCCTTCCCCCAGAACTTCCTAAAGCAGCTCTGCTATTGTGACTAGCGGTGTCGGAGCAGTAGGGCGAGGTGTGTGGAAGAAGAACGTCGAGTATAGACTAGAGTGAGAAGAACAGTGCAAGGAGTTACACCACTACCAACTCTCGGCTGTGCTGAGCGGAGGAGTCCCCCAGGGGTCCTGGAATTGGACTGCACTGAGCGGGACCCTTGCCATCTTGGCCAATTGTGTGGAGAATCAGTGTGCTCCCAATCACCCGGGCGAGCGCAGCTCTAGGCTGTCACCCAGTCAACCCACCTGCTGCTGGCTTTTTACTTGGCTCTTTCAAAAATGCATCCAAACATAGCTAAAAAAAGCATTAAAAATGATTCTGCAGTTTTCTACTACATACAATTGTGAAATAACCGTGGAAGCTTAAAAATGCTTGATGGCGAACTGTGAGTATCTTTATCTAATATTCCACCAAATATTCAGAAACTGTGTTCATCCCATCAACCTCATACATCTCATTAAAATGGTAAGTAGTTATTGGTGTTACATTTTTAAATTCTTGCACATACTTACATACTTTCGTAAATACATTTTGTTATTATGTAATTTATGTATGTGTCCATATCTTATAACACATCTTATAACACACATAAAGATGTCCACAGCACCAATAATATAAAAAGTGTCTCTATTGACAAAAAATCAGCAACGTTTCGTAACTACTGTCACTTAATCATTGCATGATTAAAAAGACACTTTTTATATTATTGGTTCTGTGGACATCTTTATGTGTGGTAATATTTGTGGAATTGGCAGATTCACGAGCACTGAATGATCCGGCAGCTGTTCCTAACTTCACTTGGATCGTATCTTATAACAAGTTAGTTTAACCTCCGGTTTGCTAGTACAACGGAATTACTGTGTAACGAAATGATGCATGTCTAAAAAGTGTGTCAAAAACATGAAAAGTTTGTAAAGCTCTGGCCTAAAGGGATAATTTACATTACACCTTCACTGTAAATGGCGATAGTGATTTTAACATTCCGCCAGTGGCACAGAACCATCACAGTGAGAGGCCACCTTCTAACAGTGATTTCATCCCTTTAGAACATTTTACCTGCAATCTTGATCGCAATGCAGATACCTTTATATCACAATCTGCTATTGTTGCAATCCTTTCAGCAGCTTGTAGTGTTGGGATTACCCTCCCACCTCCACTGCATACCCCCATTTAGGTACTGGCAGACAGTGTGAAGTTTTAGGGCTTTATTAAAATAAAAATAAATATTGTATTTATTTTCTGCAGTGTAGGGATCCCCCATTACCTTCCCACCTCCTGTCTGCCAGTACCCAGCTTACATACATTTTTTTATTGTATTTGCATTTTTTTTTTCTGTAGCATAGAGAACCCTACTATCCACACAAACCACGGAACCCCGCAGCAGATACAGACAGTCACACTGTCTGTATCGGCGATCTGGCTACATATGGTAAAAGGCAGCACAATCAAAAATAAAATGAGAATGTAATCTCTAATATGGTTATTTGCACTTGGGATAATGATCAGCGCTCCCTTACTATATGAAGGGGCAGATGTCTTCTGCTCCCGGCTGCAGTCTCCTCTATCAAACCTGACAGCGAGGACCGTAGCATGCGCCACAGTGTTGGACATAGGTACTACGTCAACAAAGTGCACTGGGCAAAGTACTGTGTGGAATAGTACTTACATCCATTTGGCACAAAGGGTTGAAGGGGCACTAAATGTCAGTTGCCTGCAATGCTTTGAAATTACTGAAGGATTACATATTTTTGCAGAAGTTCATTTCTGTATTATATGCTTTATTGAAGGCTGCACTGCCACCGCTAATTCTTTTTTCAGATATTGTACTGAGAATGCCGTCTTTGTGGCCAAGTCACACATAAATGATCTTGCAATTTGTAAAATTTTCTTTTCTATAGAATGTTATGTATACATTTGTCTTCTGCTGGTCACTGTGTCATTTAGTCAGTGTTCAGATCAAAGCTCCTGGCCACAGAATACAGACACAATAAGCGAATAGCAACTTTAAAGAAGGCCCATCAAATCAACTGACCAATGTCCTTAACATATAAAACGTGCCCCTGTTTTCTAGGAACAAGCATTCAGTGGATTTCCTTCTGCTAAGAAGAGAAATGTAAAAGAGAACATCTGGTGATGATGTATAGCCACAACACACATTGATGTCTTCCAGCTGACCTTTTGATTTTAAGAGTTTAAATCTATATTTCATATCATAGGATAATAACCAATGCAGACTGCTGCTTAGCCAAAGAAAAAAAGAATACCGACTTATCCTAGTTGCTGGAATTGTCAGGTTGAGCAGAACACTTAAAAGACCAAACAGATTTGTATTTTAGTTTCCTGCCCACAATAAATAACCTTTTAAATAATTAGTAATATAGAATAGTGTAATTATGAGCATACCAATTTGTACATCATTTGTCAATCTCATTACTTATTCATTTATCTTAACCCTAGGGTGTCACCTACCCATTAAAAGGTAATAGGCCCAGTTCTTAATAATAATAATAAAAAAAAATAGAGCCCTTACACTTAACACTACTTATTTGGTTATGGGGCTCCAATATCAAAATGTGTGAAGATATTTTAAAGTTTTACTTTATCTGTTTTTACAGCTTAAAAGACCTGTGATTGCATTACTAGTATTTTCTGGTCCATTCCATTCTTCTAATGCAGTAAGCACCCATCAATCCCATGTAACCAAACCCGCATACCAGGCTCCTTATTTTATTCAGGTCTTAATTTCATTATTTCTCCTTCAGTATCTCATGTTTTCAAGTTCATATTTATATTGTTATTTGTTCTCAGGATTCTTCCTAGTCTAATCTAAAAAGTATAAATACACTTCACAGGCATTATGTTTTATATTATAATGGGAATTAAAATATCAATTCTGGTAACAACGTTTAAAGAATCAAGCTATACCTGTTCTCTAGTAAACCAACGAGCATCTTCTATTTCAATCTTGTCAACGCAGATGTCAGTGGATATTGCGCCTGCTAAACAGCCTATCATTAGTGATGAAGGCATCGGCCAAGGTTGGCATGAGACATACTGAACATGGCCAACTTTTACTCCACTTTCCTCTTGAACTTCCCTCCGAACAGCATCTTCTATTGTCTCCCCTGGTATGACAGAAAAAATTATATCCATTGTAAAAATATTACATACAGTTGGAAAAAAAAACTTGTAACAACACTATTTTAATGAATGTCAAATATATTTATTTCCAGAAAGAGAAGTTTAAAAAAAATGAGAAAACAAAACACAAAATACATTTCCCTTAAAAGGGATCTGAAACCCAATTTTCTTTAATGAATCTCATAGAGAATGCAATTTTAAGCAACTTTATAATTTACTCCTTTTATAAAAAAATTCTTCCTTCTCTTGGTATCTTTATTTGAAAAGCAGGAATGTAAGCTTAGAAGCCGGGCCATTTTTGGTTCAGCACCTGTGTAGCGCTTGCTGATTGGTGGATAAATGTAGCAACCAATCAGCAAGCACTGTCCAAGGTGCTGAACTAAAAAATGGGCTGGCTCCTGCATTTTCAAATAAATATACTAAAAGAACAAAGAAAAATTGATAATAGGAGTAAATTAGAAAGTTTCTTAAAATTGCATGCCCTATCTGAACCATGAAAGAAAACATTTGGGTTTCATATCCCTTTAAGTGTAAGGATTAAGCCCATTAAAGTAAATATTTGATTATGTATATTTTGTAGCAATTGCCTAGTAGATATGAGCATTTGTGCACTCTGTTAGCTAACAAATGTGGAAGAAGGCGGCCATAAGACGCATTAGGCTCTTTTCAGACCCAGATTCATTCTTGTGAAAGTGCAACACACTGAGATCTGTGTAAATCCATGGCTTCTTCTGCATTTGTTAGCTCACAAAGTGCACAAATGCACATACCCATTGCATCCCATGCTAATTATTTCACATAATAAATTGTTATATCGCCATTGCTTGCCTTGTCGGACATTTTAAGTCATGCTTTTGAATAAGTAAGAAAAATGTTCATCATCAGTTGTTGAACCAATTCACCATGACCTGGAGCTACATGTAATTTTTTATAATATTTTTTTTTATTACATTTTGCGTAGTAGTTTAACTTATGATTTTAATGCAAAAGGTTATAACATTCAAATATATTACAATTTCCCCTTGTCAGATCCTTTTTTTTTTTTTACAACATACAAAGAGGATACTGTTCTTTTGAAGTTATCAATACAAGTATTTTCCATTTTGTGTCCTCTTCAATAAGTCAGCAACTAGTTCTTCCAAAATTAGCAGCAAACATGCAGTACATACATTGATTTTGCAGAATATGAATCATCCATAACTGTGCAGGTCCACGATGTTAGCTTGATATATTAGTCATTTGATGGTGGTCACTTTGGTTCCATTTGGTTTTACTTTTGTCATGTAAAAGGTAAGTGACTTTGTAAAGTATACAGAATTATAGTTAATTTATATATATCCTCTTTGATATAAAAATGCCTTGACATCTGTAATGATACAGTTCTCTCTATCCCCGTTACTGATTAAGATACACTTCACAGACAGGATGTCCCAAAACTACAAAGATAACATTTGTTCCCCAAATGTCAGATACAGACTTCAAAAGATACTTTATTTCATTGCTTAGAGAGATTAGATCTCCCCCAATAGATATGCATCCTAGCTGATCATAGACCCCCTGCAATGACAGGGACACTGAGTCTACCCTTAAGTTGAGATATACAAAGAATCCCAGGATATAGTGAGTTAACAGACACGTGATAAGCAAATGATAGATCACTAAGTGCCAATATACATATACCTGTCTAGAAGGGACACTGGCAAATGTGATAATACTGTGACCTTAAAGTTTGAAATAAACTGTCTGTATAATTTGCAGATATACCGTATTTAATATACCAAGACATAGGAAGGTGCCAATACATGTAAGTCTAGGATATGTGTCACATGCTGCACACTGTGTTGGATATAAAGTGAATTAAATATGTAACTGTATTGATTTAAAATGTTTGAATAACAACATTTCTTTATATTTCAGAAATCTGATGTAACAATATTTACAGAGGTTCTGAATTGATGAATGCCTACTAAATAAGTTGTCTTACGACTATTATCATAGATATGATTGCATGCACTCATAAATTATCAAGAGATGTACTAAATATGGGATATATTTATATTCAATGAAATAAGAATCCAATAAATATATTTATATAATTAATAACGAGAGAATTCTACTCACATGAGATGTGTAATATAAAAATGACTGGAAAATATATTATATAAATAAGGAATGAAATAATGCTATTTAAATTTCATGATATATTTATTAATATCATACTGGAAACATTAAATTATATTACTAATTATTCTAATATAATATGACTCTTAAATCCATCCCTTGAGATATATTATAAATAGAGGATTGTCTGGGAGCATACATTAGATAGGCATATTTGTATTATATATATATATATTGACAGATATAAAATTATACCCATGTCTAGTCTTATAAATACATACTCAGTTAAATTAGATGGGCCATATATTCGACCCAATATTTTAGTAGAACTAGGGTATCACAAGTGCATCAAATAGACACTTTGTAAAAATTTATACTAATAAAATTACATTCCTACTCCTGTTTCCGATGGGCGAAACCAGTAAAGAGCTTGATTGGTTAATTAAGTGCCAGATGCAGATAAGTGAATACCCAATGAGAGGTGAGCTCAGACTCAGAGCGTTTCATTGAATGATTCTGAAATGGAAGTGGAGTTTATCACAAATAAAAACCTATTTGCAAAGGAAGTGAAGGCTTTTACTGACTGACCTTTGCCTTGCCTGTGGTTGCCTTTCTGCCTGTGCTACTAATCTTTACACTGACAGACCTATTGCCTAGATATATACAGTCTTTGTAAGACAAAACCTATTAAAACCCTCTTTTGGAAAAGAGATATTGGGCTCACTTCACTTCCAAAGTTGTGCAAATAATCTCTTTATATGACGGTGAAAAAGAATTAAAAGAGCTGAAACTCGCAAATTGGTTAACTGGTAATATATAGTAATTTTAAACAACTTTCTAATTTACTTCTTTTATCTAATTTGTTTCATTCTCTTGGTATCATTTGTTGAAGGAGCAGCAATGCACTACTAGTTGTAACTGAACACATGGGTGAGCCAACGACAAACATATTTCTGCAGCCACCAATCAGCAGCTAGAACCTAGGTTATTTGCTGCTCCTGAGCTTACCTAGATAAACATTTCAGCAAAGACTAACAAGAGAAAGAAGAAAATTAAATAATATAAGTAAATTGGAAAGTTGTTTAAAATTGTATGCGCTGTCTGAACTGCAAAATAAAAATTTTGGGATTCATGTCCCTTTAATTAATTTGACCATTGCGAAAAAGAGATATTTTGTATTTTATACTTATAAATTGAAGTTACTGTGATATATTTTAGAAAGTGCACTTATTATTGTGGCTAAAATCGTCTTTTTCAAGAGCAGTAAAAAACAATTGGAACAATTGTTTTTTACTGCTCTTGAAAAAGACGATTCAGTCGTTGAAACGCGTAGAGCCAAGCCAAAAAAGAGCCTTTTAATTATGTTTTAATAAATATTTGTTTGCTACAACAAGTATTTTGCTGCCTTTCTTGGAAGTAATTTAAAGCTACCTACCACTTTTTGAGGAGCCGGATTCCGAAATTTATCGGAGTGAGTATATTGCACATTTTATTCAGCAAAAGATACAATTACCTGCAGTGCAATTTCTATTATCTACAGATACTAAAGCACAGTGTGGAAAACTGGGACAGAGATCCTTTTGAAGAAGCTGAACTCTGAAATTTTTCGGAGTGAGTATACGGCACATTATTTTGTTGTCAACTCCTGCAAATCACAAGTTAAGTTTCTTTCTTCAGTGTGCACGTCAATATACACGAGATTCAAGACCAGCGCCTCTATACATTTGATCTATATTCTACTCACAGTCCTGTTGGGAGAGACTGTTAGAGGGCAGCGGTCACTTAAGAGGGGAGTATTGTGCTCTATTCTAGTCATTCTGTACATTGTGTTGTTAACATCTAACATATCTGTATAGTCTTTGCTATTATCATGAATCAGATAGAGCATGCAATTTTAAGCAACTTTCTAATTTACTCCAATTATCAATTTTTCTTCGTTCTCTTGCTATCTTTATTTGAAAAAGAAGGCATCTAAGCTATTTTTTGGTTCAGAACCCCGGAGAGGTTTTGTTTATTGGTCAGTTAAATTAATCCACCAATCAGCAAGAACAACCCAGGTTGTTCACAAAAAATGGGCCGGCATCTAAACTTACATTCTTGCTTTTCAAATAAAGATACCAAGATAATGAAGAACATTTGATAATGAGTTAATTAGAAAGTTGCTTAAAATTGCATGCTCTATCTGAATCACAAAAGAAAAAATTTGGCTTTAGTGTCCCTTTAAGTAAGCTGCTTGGACATTATTACAAGAAGGTATTTCAACTAATAACCTTCTTCAAAGGCTGTAGGGTTTTCTAAAATTAAACTGGGACATTGAGTAACATTTGTTTTATTTAGATAAGAAAATGATTAGCTAAACTGCGTCATATGTTCTGTGGTAATGTATGACATACAGCATCACAACACAGCCATATATGAGTCACATATGTGTTAGTTCTACAAGAACAGGACTAGCTAAACTGCGTGTTCTCTAAAGTGTTTTTGTATGAGATACAACATCACTAGACAGGAGACAGAGAACACCCTTAATGACTCTGGGGTTTATTTAATGTAAAAATACAGAGGGACATAGTGCAGAGGAGCAGTGGATGCTTTGTGAAACTGCTACCCTGCTGTAGCACAGGAGTCTACTGATATGGGGAGAGAAGGGACTTAGAAAAGTAAGATGCTCCCTTTGACTCCCAGCTAGGTGATACAGACACCGCACAAGCCCCGAACCAAATAACTGGGACCGGTAGGACTAATAAAGTGAGTTCCTCTGGCACCCAGCTATGAGCGACGCTCCATGCTCTATCGGCTGACGAAATCACTGGTGGAGAATTAGAGCAAATGCGCTCCCTCCAGTTCCCAGTTAAGCAAGACACTCACCTCTAAGGGAAGTAAGTAATTAATGGCTAGATTACGAGTTTTGCGTTATGAGCTGTGCAGTGCTAACTTGCAGTTTATTCTCACTGCTCACTTATCTGCAGCGCTGGTATTACGGGTTTTTATCAACCCGGCGTTGACAGGCAAGAAGTGAACGTAGAGCAAAATTGCCCTCCACACTGCACTCCAATACCAGCGCTGCTTAAGTGAGCGGTGAGCTGGTTATAAGTGCTCGTGCACTATTTCGCCATAGCCATCAATGGGGAGAGCCGGCTGAGAAAAGTCTAACACCTGCAAAAAAGCAGCGTAAAATTCAGTAACACAGCCCCATTGATTCCTATGGGGAAACACATTTTATGTTTACACCTAACACCCTGACATGAACCCCGAGTCTAAACACCCCTAATCTTACACTTATTAACCCCTAATCTGCCACCCCCGACATCGTCGACACCTACATTATATTTATTAACCCCTAATCTCCCTTCCCCGATGTTGCCGCAACCTACCTACATTTATTAACCCCTAATCTGCTGCCCCCACTATTCTAAATGTATTAACCCTTAAAAAGTCTAACCCTAACACCCACTAACTTAAAAATAATTTTAAAAAATCTAAATAAAATTACTATCATTAACTAAATTATTCCTATTTAAAACTAAATACTTACTATAAAATAAACCCTAAACTAGCTACAATATAACTAATAGTTACATTGTATCTAGCTTAGGGTTTATTTTTATTTTACAGGCAAGTTTGTATTTATTTTAACTAGGTAGAATAGTTACTAACTAGTTATTAACTATTTAATAACTACCTAGCTAAAATAAATACAAATTTACCTGTAAAATAAAACCTAACCTAAGTTACACTAACACCACACTACAATTAAATAAATTACCTACATTAAATACAATTAAATACATTAAATACAATTAGCTAAATTACAAAAAATAAAAAACAAATTACAAGATCTTTAAACTAATTACACCTAATCTAATAGCCCTATCAAAATAAAAAAAGCCCACCCAAAATAAAAAAACCCTAGCCTAACCTAAACTACCAATAGCCCTTAAAAGGGCCATTTGCGGGGCATTGCCCCCAAGAAATCAGCTCTTTTACCTGTAAAAAAAAAAATACCCACAACCCCCCTCCAACAGTAAAACCCACCACCCACACAAACAAACCCCCCAAATAAAACCCTAACTAAAAAAACCTAAGCTCCCCATTGCCCTGAAAAGGGCATTTGGTTTGGCATTGCCCTTAAAAGGGCATTTAGCTCTATTGCGGCCCAAAGCCCTAACCTAAAAATAAAACCCACCGAATACACCCTTAAAAAAACCTAACACTAACCCCTGAAGATCCACTTACTGAGAGAAGCCTTCATCTAAGCGACAAGATGTACTCAAGGAAGCCGGCAGAAGTGGTCCTCCAGACGGGCAGAAGTCTTCACCCAGACGGCATCTTCTATCTTCATCCTTCCGACGCGAAGCGAGTCCATCTTCAAGACATCCGGCACGGAGCATCCTCTTCCAACGACGACTACCCGACGAATAAAGGTACCTTTAAATGACGTCATCCAAGATGGCGTCCCTTAGATTCCGATTGGCTGATAGGATTCTATCAGCCAATCGTAATTAAGGTTGAAAAATCCAATCAGCCAATAGGATTGAGCTCACATTCTATTGGCTGTTCCAATCAGCCAATAGAATGCAAGCTCAATCCTGGGGGGTTGGTTGTGTGGGTGGTGGGTTTTACTGTTGGGTGGGTTGTGTGTATTTTTTTTACAAGTAAAAGAGCTGATTTCTTTGGGGCAAAGCCCTGCAAAAGGCCCTTTTAAGGGCTATTGATAGTTTAGTTTAGGCTAGGTTTTTTTTTTGTTTTTTTTTGGGGGGGGGGGGGCTTTTTATTTTGATAGGGCTCTTAGATTAGGTGTAATTAGTTTAAATATCTTGTAATTTGTTTTTTATTTTCTGTAATTTAGTGTTTTTTTGTAATTTAGCTAATTGTATTTCATTTATTTAATGGTATTTAATTTAGGTAAGTTATTTAATTGTAGTGTAGCGTTAGGTGTTAGTGTAACTTAGGTTAGGTTTTATTTTACAAGTAAATTTGTATTTTTTTTTTTTTATATATCTTTTATTTATATCGAAGCACAAAGTATAATTCAAACAATAGATATTTATCCAAAAACCAGATTCCTTATATACAGAAAAAACAATATAGAAAATAATGTAAAGAATCAGAAAGAAATATTAGCCATTTTTAGCAAAATGAAACATAACAATTCTTTCTAAGTTTATAGCTTCTAAATGGTAATTTTGACAGAATTGTTAAATCAGTAGTCAGTTCTATAATCTTAAACTTTTATACTTATACATTTGTGCTACTTTCCTATTTGCCTAAAAATAATAATAAAAGAACAAAACAAGACAAACACACAAAACAAAACAAAAAAAAAAAAAAGGGGAGAGGGGGGGGGATCCTGAACATCAAGCTCCATACTGCACTCTTTATCTGTATAAGACTAAATTTTTAATGCCAAGCAAGAGGAAATATATTATTCAGAACAAGGGTTCCAAAAAAATCTGTTTTATGGAAACATTTTGTTAGCGAGTATTGTAGATTACTGGGTTGATCTAAAATTAAGGTGAGCCATTTGTTAAAAATTTTTTTGACCTGATTATGTAGTAATGAGTTGGTATTTAGTTGTTCAAACATGATTTGTGAATAAACTGCTTGTTTGAATGACGTGATTGGCTGGGATATTTTCTTTTTCCAATGCCGGAGGATTTTATTACGACCTACCAGAATTAGTGTCAATGGTTTTGGAGAATTTAGTGGTATCCTCATTAGTTAGAAAAAGAATTTGATATATATCTAGAGTGAAATTCTCATGCAAGACCTTAGAGAGCCAATAAGTTATTTTAAGCCAGAACTGTTTAATTTTAGGACAAAACCAGAAGCAGTGTAAGAGGTCAGCATTAAGTTTTTTACATTTAAAACAGTCGCGTGATTTATTAGCTATCCATTTAGCTAGTATTTTCGGTGTAATATATGAGTTGTTAATTTAATGTGTGATTCTTTCCATGTAGTGGGAATTTTGGCCTCTCTTACACGTTTGATACTGACTTGAATTTTTTCTAGTGTTATTTCTTGAAAATGGGGCCTCCGCATACCAACTAGAGATTCTAGACCCAATTGTCCCTGTTTTGACATTAAGATTTTATAGATTAGTGAAATAGTGTGAATACAATTTTTATGTAAAATAATATAATCTCTAAACTCACCAAATTGTCTATAGTCTTGTCTGATATTTTGAAGTCAATTTATATAGTATCTAAGTTGTAAATATGCATAGAAATTTTTGTATGATAAATTATATTCTTGAAGAATAGATTCAAATGTTCTTATTTTACAGTTGTTATCAAGCACTTGCGATACATAAATTAACCCTTTCTCTTCCCACTTTATAAAGATTTCAGATGTCAGGGCAGGAGAGAATAAATTATTACCTCTAATGGGGAGATATGAAGATATTCGATAGTCAATGTCTAGAACTACGCACAGTTTTTGCCATGCTGAAACCACATTACAAATTACCGATAATTTTTGGATATATGCTGGTAGTAGTGTCACTGGGCAATGAATAATAGCTTTGAGTGAAAGAGGAGCAACCAATTGTTTTTCAATTGAAAAATTTGTGAAATAATTAGTGCCTGTAATCCAATCAAAAGCGAAGCGTGCCAGTATTGAAATATTATACCATTTTATATCAGGGAGGGCAAAGCCTCCAAATTCTGGTAGTTGAAACAGTTTGGCTCGAGATAGATAGTGCCTTTTCTTACTCCACAAAAAGGAGGTACAGTTTTTATTAAAAAGCCTTAGATCTTTATTAGAAACAAAAAGGGGGAGATTTTGAAGAAGGTATATTAGTTGTGGGAGAAGAATGGATTTAATTAACATAATTTTAGCTGAGAGAGAGAGATAGGGAATGAAGCCCATCTGCACAATTTCTCAGATACGTTTGAGAAAAAAAAAAGAATAATTATTCGTGTACCAGATATTGGGATTTAATTTGTATCCAGAGAAGGAACTAAATTGTTTAAATATATCTAAAACAATAGGGATATTTAATTTAGTATTTTGAACAATAATAGATCATCCGCATAGAGCGAGAGAACAATTTGTTGATCCCCTAATTCTATGCCTTGTATAGATTCTCTTAATAGAATTGGGAGAGGCTCTATGGCAATGTTGAATAAGAGAGGGGATAGGGGGCATCCCTGTCGCATTCCTTTATGTATATGAAACCTAGAAGTTGGGTTGCCATTGACTAAGATATAAGAAATAGGAGAATGATAAATAGACCTAATCAGTGAAAGGAAATTTCCACTAAAACCAAATCTATCAAGAGCAGTATATAAATGGTCCCATGTTACTGAATCAAAGGCTTTCTCGGCGTCGGCTGTTAACAATGCATAATCTTGTTTTATACAGGGTTTGCTTTCTTGAGTTTTAATGCAGAAGTATTCTAGTATAGTAGTGACACGGCGTATATTTTTGATGGAGGATCTACCAGGCATAAAGCCGGATTGATCCTCGTGAATTATTTGTTCTATGCCAGATTTAAGCCTTTTTGCTATTATAGTAGTGAGTAATTTGTAATCTACATTCAGAAGTGAAATGGGTCTATAAGAATATAAGAAGCTGGTTCAAGGGGGTCTTTACCTTTCTTGAGTATTAATGTAACAGCCGACGCCGAGAAATATCCAGACATAGGCTTCCCTGCTATAAAATACTCATTAAAGAGCTTGACCAAAATAAATAGAAAATAGAACTCTGATGGAAGCTGATCAGGGTCAGGAGCTTTATTGGTCTTAGCAAGATCTATTGCCTCAGCTACTTCTTCCGAGGTAATAGGGGTATTTAGAAAATCTAGGAAAGCTGTAGAGATTTTAGGCGTTTTAACTCTATTCCAAAAACTATTTTTATTTTCGAAATTAATCTCTTTAGCCGCATAGATATTTTGAAAGTATATATAAAAAATTTCTTTGATCTCTAAGGGGTCGGTATATCTTTCTTGGCCATCCCTGATAGCTTCAATTGTGTTGTTTTTTTTCCTAGCCTTATTTAATCTGGCCAAGAATTTAGCCGATCTGCCAAATTGTCCACTATATTTTGCGTTAATTCTGATCTCTTCCCGTAGTGTTTTTTCTTTAAAGAAAAGATCGCGTTCCATTTTGGCATTCTGGAATTTATTCCAGAGAGTTCTAGTGGTATTATTAATATAGTTTTTATATGAATTGCTAAGTTGGTTTGCCAGCTGTATTTCACGAGCATTAGAATATTTTTTAATTTTTATCATATATGCTTTAATTTCACCTTTGAGATACGATTTAGCAGCTTCCCAGTAAATTTAAATTTTATCTAGATAACCTTTGTTAAAATATTGGTAATCTCGCCATTTTTGTCCTAACCAGTCAGAGAATTTTTTTTATCTTGGAATAGAAAATTAGGGAAATAAAAATTACTTGCTGGATTGATATTTAGGTTCTTGGTACGTATATTTAAGGAGATGATAGCATGGTCAGATATGACTATATCAGCAATTTGGGCATCAATATTCATTGATAGCATGGAGCTGGAAATAAAAAAAAAATCTATTCTAGAAAGTGCTCTATATGATTTATACTCGCAAGAAAAAATTTGAGAATCCGGGTATTTGATACGCCATATATCATGGACTTTCAAATTATTACAAATCTGACAAAATATTTTGGCCTTTACGTTAGAGAATTGAGAATTGTTTTGTGAACATCTATCTAAAAGCGAGGTTGGGATTAAGTTAAAGTCTCCTACAAGAATCAAGTTTTAGCCAATATATTGGGATAAATGTACAATAAGTTTATTCCAAAATTCTATATCTACCAGATTCGGTCCATATATATTACAAAAGACATATTTAGTATTCCCTATCTCTATTTCAATCAGGAGCCATCTATCCTCCTTATCTGAAACTTATTTTAATAGCTTAAAAGACAAATTTTTATTGAACAATATAGCCACTCTTCTTTTCCTCTTATTGCATGCAGATGCAATTACATGGCCAACCCTTTTTGATTTAAGTTTATTTACCTCTGTAGCTTTAAGGTGTGTTTCTTGTAGGAAAGCAAGATCAGGTTTGTGTTTACTTAATTGCTTGAGAATCAGCTTCCTTTTAATAGGGGAGGTTATTCCTCCTATATTTCAAGATACACTCTTAAAGGTGGCTCCTATCTCCTATGTTTGAGTCAAGTGTAAGGGGAATGATGAGAGAGAAAAAAAAAAAGGAAAAAAAAAAAAAGGAAACAAACACTAAAAACAAGATCTTGTCTACCAAATGACAACATCACAGGGAACCCAATGATATGTTCCTGCGCTCTCTAGTACAACTCTCAATGATATGTTTGCTAGATCTAATTAACTTCCTTATCTTATAACATGATTTTCAGATTATTACAGAATTGTCTGGCTTCTTGTTAATTTACCATAGTATATGTGGTGACCTTATCATCTACTATTATTTTGGCTGGATATATTAATCTAGCCTTATATCCTGCATTAATTAACTTAGTGCAGATGGGGGCCATGGCTTTCCTTCTTTGGGAGGTTTCGCTAGAGTAATCCTGAAAAATGTTGGCATCCCCAACCAGCACGGAGCTATTTTTCCTGTAGAGTCGCAATAGTGTCATTTTGTCATGTTAGTTTTGAAATTTAATCATAACTGCTCTGTGTTGGATTGTCCCAGTCATTGTTTTTCTCTGGGGGCCTATTCTATGTGCTCTTTCAATCAGTAGAGGAGTGTTATGTTGTTGTAAGCCTAATATTTGTGGGAGAGATATAGAAGAAA
The DNA here is from genome assembly GCF_027579735.1 of Bombina bombina. Classification (NCBI taxonomy): domain Eukaryota; kingdom Metazoa; phylum Chordata; class Amphibia; order Anura; family Bombinatoridae; genus Bombina; species Bombina bombina. Next base: position 254,896,254 of record NC_069500.1, read on the forward strand.
AATGCAAGAGATCAGCAAACTCATTGGACTCTGGTAATCCTAATATTTTTAAATTATTGCGTCGAGAACGGTCCTCAAGATCTGTTACGCAATCTTGTAGAATTTTAATATATTTAGTGTGATCTGTCAGTTGGAGTGCTTGACCATTTATAATATCCTCTGTTTCAGAAACTCTGTTTTCAACCTCATTGAGTCAATTTGAAAATTGTCTAATCTCAGCCGTGAGGTTAACCATCTGTGACTGTAACAACTCAAATTGAGGTAGAAAAATTTCTGACAACTGGTTTACTAATGGTTGGATATCAGATTTGGTAGTTGTAGTCTCTTTTACTGTTTCAGGCAAGATGTCTGAAATACGGTTCTTTCTGTCTTTTTGTTTAACTGGCATGGTTGGCGAGTTAAATTTAGAAGCCGAAATATATCTGTCCATATATGGTACTTTGCTTTTTCCCTAGTGCACACTCTGCTTAAAAAAAAAAAGAGAAAATAAAAGGTGAAGAGTGAAAGAAAAAAAAAGAAAAAGTACAAAAGGTGCGCAAGAAATCACGTAGTGTGACTATATATATGATGTGATCACTTCATTACTAGCAAAAAAATTGTGTAAATTGTAGAATAAATGAGTGTACCTGTCGGCTTTATATGTATGTATGTATATATATATATATATATATATATATATATATATATATATATATATATATACACACATACATACACACATATATAGACACGCGTGCAAAGAGGAGTGAACTTGGGAATATGATTGTAGGGAACCTGTCCCTTGTTTGCCTCTATTTTCTTTTTTTTCCCCTTATTTTCCCTTTAGTTATTTATTTTTTTTCCCCTTTATTATTTCAATAGATACTGTGTTGGTGTATTATAAGGGGAAAAAGGAGATAATTGTAAATACAATTTTAAGTACAGAAATAGCGTATTAATACTACAAAAGCTATAAGATACTACAAAAAGCTATAAGTAGCGCTCGGTCCAATTCTCCTGTTCTTATAAAAAGCTATAAGATAGCGCCCTAGAGGCTAGTCCAGAGATAGTCTTGGTGTCTGTGTTTTAATAAAGGCCGCTAAATATTATGGACTAAGTGTGTCATATAGGGTATATTTGGGAGCGAGCCCAATAATACCTAAAATTACCGTAATATGACCATTATATAATCAGTTTGAAAATCGTCTTTAACAAATTTAAGACTTGTTGAATATGACAAAAAATAATATAGATGTATAGGCTATAGTACAACCAAAATCCCTGGGTAAGCAGCAATTATCTAGTTACCACCAAAACACATATACAGGAATAAAAAATATGATACAATTATAGGTCTGTGGATTCAACAGATAGTCAACCAATGATAGTTTGCTGGTTATGAGGTGGTGGTGACAAAACAGATTTTGTCATCGGAGACTGTGGTAGAGAAATGTCGGAAATAGTAAACAGTTCCTTGAAGCCTAAAACGAGTCTTGCTCAATATTGAACCCTCTGTTTGCCAGTCCAGTATAGTTATTCCAATAGATTTATTCAGCTCATCTAGGTGTTATAGTACTGTCTTTGCTCAGATCTGACTAGCTTAATATAGTAAAAAAGAGGGATATAGGCAATAATTTTAGACAGAATGCGGGGAAACAGACGCCAGCAATATCAGTAAATTGATATATACTTTGCGCGATATAATACTGGGTCTAGACTGGATTGAGTCAGTATAGCTGGACATATAGGGTGTAGAAGTAGGCACAGTTCTCATAGATTTTAAAAAAGGAACATGCTGTAGATAGTCATAAATCACGTCCCCAGGAGGGAGCCCATATACTTGCGCTTTTCAGGTCCAACGATATGATGAAAGAAATAGAGACTCACTGGATCTGGTGTAGGATGACAGCTGTATTGAGATCGTCTGATACTGTTGGAAGAGGTTGGAACGAATATCACCTGTGTACTAACGGTGATATCGAAGTAGCGGCTTTATCCAGAAAGTACAGCTGGGCAAGATGTTAGTGCTACTGTTGCCGTGCTCCGTTTGTCTGTCAAAGTGGATCTGTGACGCTGCTTGTCACAGATATACGGGTAAAGAGGATACCAGACCCTAGGGGGTGAGACCATCCCACAGCGGGTCCAATAAGCGTAGCCTTCTTTTACAGCGAGCCGTGAAGATTTAAGTATAGCTGATTTTGTTATCACTCATGCGAGACTCCAGTGCAAAGGTTGGTGATATTGCCTAGATACCAGCAATACATAAAGGAAGATCCGAATCCTTCTATTGTAGCCTGTTAGAATCTCTGCTACAATAGCGTGTGGGTCCCTGTGGTGTGGCCAGTTGCGGCTCTGGCGATGGAGCCTGTATTAAGATCTCACGGGCTTCCTGCTTGGGCTCTGGTTGTAACTGCCCAGCTCCCTAGGGTGCAGACCGCACCAGCAACGGGAGAGACAGGAAGGGAGGAAAAGATGGTTTACAGGCCGTCGATGCACCACGGCGCAGCTCGGCGTGGTCTGCTCCGGATCAGCTCCTCCCACCGGAAGCCACACTTCTTACTTTCTATGGGAGGCATCGGTTAGCTAAATTTGTATTTATTTTAGCTAGGTAGTTATTAAATAGTTAATAACTATTTAGTAACTATTCTACCTAGTTAAAATAAATACAAACTTGCCTGTAAAATAAAAATAAACCCTAAGATAGATACAATGTAACTATCAGTTCTATTGTAGCTAGTTTAGGGTTTATTTTATAGGTATTTAGTTTTAAATAGGAATAATTTAGGTAATGATAGTAATTTTATTTAGATTTATTTAAATTATATTTAAGTTAGGGGGTGTTAGGGTTAGACAGGTTTAAATGGTTAATAAATTTAGAATAGTGGCGGCGACGTTGGGGACGGCAGATTAGGGATTAAAAAGTATATTGTAGGTGGCGGCGATGTTGGGGGCAGCAGATTAGGGGTTAATTGGTATAATGTAGGTGGCGGCGATGTCCAGAGTGGCAGATTAGGTGTTAATAAGTATAATGTAGGTGGTGGCGGCGGTGGCGGGGCAGCAGATTAGGGGTTAATAATATTTAACTAGTGTTTTTGCGAGGCGGGAGTGCGGCGGTTCAGGGATTACTATGTTTATTCTAGTGGTGGCGATGTCCGGAGCGGCAGATTAGGGGTTAATAATTTTATTTTAGTGTTTGCGATGCGGGAGGGCCTCGGTTTAGGGGTTAGTAGGTAGTTTATGGGTGTTAGTGTACTTTTTTGCACTTTAGTTATGAGTTTTATGCTACAGCTTTGTACTTTAAAATTCAGTTAAATTTAACTGACTTTAAAATTCGTTAGGAATCTTGGCGGTAGAGGGTGTACTGCTCACTTTTTGGCCTCCCAGGACAAACTCGTAATACCGGCACTATGCAGGTCCCATAGAAAAAAAGACTATACGCAATTTACGTAAGCTGATTTGCGGTAAGGCCAAAAAAAGTGTGCAGTACATCTATACCTGCAAGACTCGTAATACCAGCGGGCGTAAAAAAGCAGGGTTAGGACCTGATAATGCTGCTTTTTTACCTTAACACAAAACTCGTAATCTAGCCATAAGTAAGGTACACTTCTGTCAGAGTGAAAAATAAGTGCCAAAGAGGGAATTTCACTTATGTTTCACTCTGTGACAGAAGTATGCCTTACCTAATTACTGACAACTGATCCTCCCTGGCTCATGGAGTATTGAAATTCGATAGAGCTTGTGTAAGAAGGAGCACTGAGGATACAGCGTCTTCACAAGTTAATCCAGCTAAATGGTGAGTGCATTGATTCTTTATATATTTTGGGATTGTTAGCATCTAAAAAGGGAAGTAAACCTTAAAGTGATTGTAAAAGTTTAATGAAAAAGTACCTGGTATAAAAGGCACTTTCATTTATTAAACTTTACAATGAAGCTTCTTTTTTTTAAATACATAATACCTTTATTTATGGAAAAAAAATGGTGATCCTCTGCCCGTTTCTCCTGCTGTAGTTAGCACAGCAATGACAAATCCGGCTTCCTTCAATCGTTGCGTGGTCCCAGAAGCTGGACGCCAAAGAAGGCGGAGGAAGCCGGATTTATCATCGGTGTGCTAACTACAGCAGGAGCTGCGAGGGGTTTTCATAAAGAAAGATAAGTATTTTAAAAAAGAAGCTTAAAGTTTAATGAATGAAAGGGCCCCTGTTTTTAAGAGTATTTTTAGATACCGGGCACTCATTCATTAAACTTTACAAGCGCTTTAAGAGGGCAAAACAATTAAATTGGCAACATAGAAGAAATATTGCGCATAAAACAGCAAAATCAATAAATTGTGTAGCCTAACATTGACATAAGCTTGTTAACAGATACTTATCTGAAATCTGCAGCTGCAAGAAAAAATATGACACAGGCTTGAAAAATGTTAGCAATGCAGTACGCTACCTAGTGTGCCTACTAATAGCCTAAGGGCTACATTAGGCAGCTGGTATTTACCCTGTGATCTTATCATGCTGCAGAATGACTATTCAGTAGAGAGCCTATCCATTACTGTAACTAACAGTAGGTTGATATCCTGAGGTAGTACATCTTCATGTGCAAACAAGAAGAGGCTAAGGAACTATCCCAGCGACACCCATGGCAGCCTTGTGACCACAACTCCATAAAGAAGACTTACCTTGCACAGCCAGTACTCTCCTACATGCATCACTTCCAGGAGCTATATTAAGGGGAAAAAATTCCAATATCCTTGTAATTTAATAATCCTGAACACCTCTCTCCTTGCCATCTCCTTGACGAGGCAAAGATCTACTGGGAGGGAAAGGGAAGTAGGAGGGATACTTCTGGCCGTTAAAGCTTTGGTGTAGGGTGTCTTTGCCTCCTTTTGGTGGCCAGGAGATGATTTCCCACAAATAAGGTTTTTTCTCTCACCACCTTAAGAAAGAAAATATTCTTTGCAATAGTAGCGAGCATATTAAGTAGTTTAGGTGTGAATTTTATTGTATAAATAAAAATATATATTTATATTTAGCTATTAAACAGAGATTAGAAAGGAATATAGATGTTTGTTTGCTCAAATACCTATTAAATATTTTACTAAGTAACTAAAATGAATCAGTAATAAAACCATGCTAACTGAAGAGAAGAGGACAGGCTACCCAAGTGTCTTTCCTTAACTGCACGTGTGCAAACAGAGTTTGTGCTTTATCTGCGTATTCGTTTATGATTGGTTAGCAATGGTTCTTTTGTTCTGGGGGATAGGGAAATCAGTGAAAAGAGAAACAATATAATCATTTGACAAAATAAAGCTGCATTATTCATTGCAAACGTATGATCAGATATGAAGGCACATTATCATGCAGCTTAAAATGTGTGTTAAATGTGTCTCTAAAAGGGAATTCAGTGCAACCCAAGTTTATGTTTTTATGGACCCAGGATGTGTACATTTTTTAAATCTATAAAAGGCACAATGTTTTCTTTTATGTGCTGACTTAAATGTGTAAAAAGTGTCAATGTCTTGTTTCTGTACCCCCAGGAATTTTACGAGATTATACCTAATGATCAAAAACCTCAATAATACAAGTACCTGATCCAAAGCATACTGTCACCTAATACTGATGCTAAATTAAAACACACTTTACTCCCAAACACCTTGTAATTAGGTAATTAGAAGACATTCAAAAACAGAATTTATGCTTACCTGATAAATTACTTTCTCTTACAGGTGTATTCAGTCCACGGATTCATCCTTACTTGTGGGATATTCTCAATCCCTACAGGAAGTGGCAAAGAGAGCACACAGCAAAGCTGTCCATATAGCTCCCCTCAGGCTCCGCCCCCCCAGTCATTCGACCGACGGTTAGGAGAAAAAGGAGAACCATAGGGTGCAGTGGTGACTGTAGTTATTGTAAATTAAATTTGAACCTGACTTAAATATCAAGGCAGACCATGGACTGAATACACCTGTAAGAGAAAGTAATTTATTAGGTCAGCATAAATTTTGTTTTCTCTTACTTGGTGTATTCAGTCCACGGATTCATCCTTACTTGTGGGATACCAATACCAAAGCAATAGGACACGGATGAAGGGAGGGAACAAGTCAGGTAACCTAAACGGAAGGCACCACTGCTTGCAAAACCTTTCTCCCAAAAATAGCCTCCGAAGAAGCAAAAGTATCGAATTTGTAAAATTTGGCAAATGTATGCAGTGAAGACCAAGTCGCTGCCTTACAAATCTGTTCAACAGAAGCCTCATTCTTGAAAGCCCATGTGGAAGCCACAGCTCTGGTGGAATGAGCTGTAATTCGTTCAGGAGGCTGCTTTCCAGCAGTCTCACAAGCCAATCGGATGATGCTTTTCAGCCAGAAGGAAAGAGAGGTAGCAGTCGCTTTCTGACTTCTCCTCTTACCAGAATACACAACAAACAAGGATGATGTTTGTCTGAAATCTTTAGTTGCTTTTAAATAGAATTTTAAAGCACGAACCACATCAAGATTGTGCAACAGTCGTTCCGTCTTAGAAACTGGATTAGGGCACAGAGAAGGAACAATGATTTCCTGGTTAATATTCTTATTAGAAACCACCTTTGGAAGGAAACCTGGTTTAGTACGCAAAACAACCTTATCTGCATGGAACACCAGATAGGGTGAATTACACTGTAAACCAGACAATTCTGAAACTCTTCGAGCAGAAGAAATAGCTACTAAAAACAAAACTTTCCAAGATAATAACTTAATATCTATGGAATGCAAAGGTTCAAACGGAACCCCTTGAAGAACTGAAAGAACTAAATTTAGACTCCATGGAGGAGCCACAGGTCTGTAGACAGGCTTGATTCTAACTAGGGCCTGTGCAAACGCCTGAACGTCTGGTACAGCTGCCAGACGCTTGTGTAACAGGATAGACAGAGCAGATATCTGTCCCTTTAAGGAACTAGCTGACAGACCTTTCTCCAAACCTTGGAGAAAAGACAATATCCTTGGAATCCTAACCTTACTCCATGAGTAACCCTTGGATTCACACCAACAAAGATATTTCCGCCATATCTTATGGTAAATTTTCCTGGTGACAGGCTTTCTGGCCTGTATCAGAGTATCTATAACTGATTCAGAGAAACCCCGCTTAGCTAGGATTAAGCGTTCAATCTCCAAGCAGTCAGTTGCAGAGAAACTAGATTTGGATGCTTGAAAGGACCTTGGATTAGAAGATCCTGCCTCAATGGCAGTTTCCATGGTGGGACCGATGACATGTCCACTAGGTCTGCATACCAAGTCCTGCGTGGCCACGCAGGCGCTATCAGAATTACAGAAGCCTTCTCCTGTTTGATTCTGGCTATTAGCCGAGGGAGAAGAGGAAACGGTGGAAAGACATAAGCTAGCCTGAATGACCAAGGCGCTATTAATGCATCTATCAATGCCGCCTTTGGATCCCTGGATCTGGATCCGTAAAGGGGAAGTTTGGTGTTCTGACGGGATGCCATCAGATCCAACTCTGGAATGCCCCAAAGCTGGGTCAGCTGAGCAAAAACCTCCGGGTGGAGTTCCCACTCCCCCGGATGGAAAGTCTGACGACTTAGAAAATCCGCCTCCCAGTTGTCTACCCCTGGGATGTGAATTGCAGATAGATGGCAGGAGTGATCCTCCGCCCATTTGATAATCTTGGATACTTCCTTCATCGCTAGGGAACTCTTTGTTCCTCCCTGATAATTGATGTACGCTACAGTCGTGATGTTGTCCGACTGAAATCTGATGAATTTGGCCTCTGTCAGAAAGATTTTCATTTCTACCGAGTCTATTAGTGTTCCTAGAAAGGAAACCCTTGTGAGCGGGGACAGAGAACTATTTTCTACGTTCACCTTCCACCCGTGAGACCTTAGAAAGGCCAGAACGATGTCCGTATGAGCCTTGGCTCTGTGAAAGGACGACGCCTGTATTAATATGTTGTCTAGGTAAGGTGCTACTGCAATGCCCCGCGGTCTTAGTGCCACTAGAAGGGACCCTAGCACCTTTGTGAAAATTCTGGGAGCGGTGGCCAACCCGAAAGGAAGGGCCACGAACTGGTAATGTTTGTCCAGAAAGGCGAACCTTAGGAACTGATGGTGATCTTTGTGGATAGGAATATGTAGGTACGCATTATTTAGATCCACGGTAGTCATATATTGACCCTCCTGGATCATCGGCAAGATTGTCCGAATGGTTTCCATCTTGAAAGACGGAACTCTTAGGAATTTGTTTAGAATTTTTAGGTCCCAGATTGTCCTGAAAGTTCCCTCCTTCTTGGGAACTATGAACAGGTTTGAGTAAAAGCCCAGTCCTTGTTCTGCAATAGGAACTGGGTGTATCACTCACATTTTTAGAAGATCTTCTACACAGCGTAAGAACGCCTGTTTCTTTATTTGGTCTGAAGACAAATGAGAAATGTGGAGCCTTCCCCTTGGGGGAGAATCCTTGAATTCTAGAATTTACCCCTGAGCAACTATTTCTAATGCCCAGGGATCTGGAACATCTCTTGCCCAGGCCTGAGCGAAGAGAGAAAGTCTGCCCCCTACTCGGATCGGGGGCTACCCCTTCATGCTATCTTGGTAGCAGGAGCAGGCTTCTTGGCCTGTTTACCCTTATTCCAGCCCTGCAAGGGTTTCCAGGTTGCTTTGGGCTGGGAAGCGTTATCTTGCTTTTGCGGCAGCAGAGGTAGTGGCAGGTCCGCTCCGGAAGTTGCGAAAGGAGCGAAAATTAGCCTTGTTTTTGGCCTTAAACGGCCTATCTTGTGGAAGGGCATGGCCCTTGCCCCCATTGATATCCGAAATAATTTCTTTCAGCTCTGGGCCAAATAGGGTCTTCCCCTTGAAGGGAATATTTAACAGTTTCGTTTTGGACGACACATCGGCCGACCATGATTTGAGCCAAAGCGCTCTTCGCGCCATGATGGCAAAACCTGAATTTTTCGCCGTTAGCTTAGCTAATTGGAGAGCGGCATCAGTGACAAAAGAATTAGCCAGTTTTAGAGCATGAATTCTATCCATGACCTCATCGTATGAAGTCTCCCTTTGGAGCGAATCCTCCAAGGCTTCGAACCAAAAAGCCGCAGCCGTAGTTACCGGAATAATGCAGGCAATTGGTTGAAGAAGAAAACCTTGCTGAACAAAAATTTTCTTCAGCAATCCTTCCAATTTTTTATCCATAGGATCTTTGAAAGTACAACTGTCCTCTATTGGTATAGTTGTACGTTTAGCAAGTGTTGAAACAGCCCCCTCTACCTTAGGGACCGTCTGCCATGCGTCCCGCCTAGGGTCGTTTATGGGGAACATTTTCTTAAAGATAGGTGGGGGAACAAAGGGTACGCCTGGTCTCTCCCACTCCTTAGTCACAATATCCGCCACCCTCTTTGGGATCGGAAATGCCTCAGTGTATACAGGGACCTCTAAAAACCTGTCCATTTTACACAATTTTTCAGGGACCACCATGGGGTCACAATCATCCAGCGTAGCTAAAACCTCCTTAAGCAGGACGCGGAGGTTTTCCAGCTTAAATTTAAAAGCTAATGAATCTGACTCTGCCTGCTGAGAAACTTTTCCTGTGTCAGAAATTTCTGCCTCAGACAGACCTTCCCTCACTGCTACCTCTGAGTTTTGTGAGGGTACTACAGATAAATTATCCAAAGCTTCAGATTGCTCATCCTCTGTATTTAAAACTGAGCTATCGCGCTTTTTTGGAAAAACTGGCAGTTTAGATAAAAATGCTGCAAGGGAATTATCCATTACTGCTGCTAATTGTTGTAAAGTAATAGGGGCCAATGCGCTAGAGGTACTTGCGCAGGCGTAACTGGTGTAGACACGTGGGGGGAGGAAGAAGGACTATCCTCATTACCCTCCGTTAAGGAATCATCTTGGGCAGCATTTTTAATTGTCACTGGATGATCTTTAAAATGCTTAGATGTTTTGGCACACTTTAAACATAAATGCAATGGGGGTACTGCCATGGCTTTTGAACATAAAGAACAAGGTCTATCTGAAGGCTCAGACATGTTTGACAGACTCAGACAACACTAAAATATTGAAAAAAATACTTTTTGAAAAAACGTTACTGTGTCTTTAAATAATAAAAAGCACACACTTTTTTACCAAATCATCAAAAAACATCCGATCTTAATGAAATTTTCACCACATGATCCTAATGCTTTGAAATGATTGCACACAAATTTTCAAATCAATTAACCCCTTAATGCCCAAACCGGAGCAAAATG